>NW_026892729.1:0-200126 GCF_033815535.1 Pezoporus flaviventris | reverse complement strand
TCTGCTTCCTGCAGTGGGGACCAGAGGGACCTGGAGCCCTTGGAGTGGGTCCTGGGGGGCTGGAGCAGCTCTGCCCTGGAGCCAGGCTGGGAGCAGAGAAGGGAGAGCTGAGAGCAGCTCAGTGCCTGAAGGGCTGCAGGGAGCCTTGGGACAAGGGAGGCAGGGATGGGAGGAGGAGGAAGAGGGAAGAGTTGATGGGAGCTTGGGGAGTTCTTCCCCCATGCAGGGGTTGAAGGGAGAGGTTTGGATGCTCCATCCCTGGCAGTGCTCAAGGGCAGCTTGGACACAGGGGCTCGGAGCACCCTGCTCCAGGGGAAGGGGTCCCTACCCATGGCAGGGTCTGGAGAAGCTTTAAGCTCCCTTCATCCCAACCCATCCCCTGGTTCTATGAAGTAAAACACGGGGGTGTTTTCAGCCCTTGGGTGCTTCCAGCTCTGACCTTTTCCTGCTGTTTCGCAATGTCTTGGCTGCCCCAGGAACCCCACAAAGCTTCAGGGAATGTGACAAAAGCCTGGAGAGCCCCATAAAGCCCTGGAGAGCCCCAGGAAGCCCTGGAGAGCCCCATAAAGCCCTGGAGAGCCCCATAAAGCCCTGGAGAGCCCCATAAAGCCCTGGAGAGCCCCATAAAGCCCTGCAGAACCCCATAAAGCCCTGGAGAGCCCCATAAAGCCCTGGAGAGCCCCCTGAAGGCCTGGAGAGCCCCATAAAGCCCTGGAGAGCCCCCGGAAGGCCTGGAGAACACCATAAAGCCCTGGAGAACCCCATAAAGCCCTGGAGAGCCCCATAAAGCCCTGGAGAGCCCCATAAAGCCCTGGAGAGCCCCATAGAGCCCTGGAGAGCCCCTGGAGCCATGCAAAGCCGTCCTCAGGGGCTGGAGGTGGCAGATGGGTGCCCCTGCACTCTGTGGCTGAGCCCCTCATCCGAGCCAGGAGCATCCTGTGCAGGACCACGCTCTGGTCCTGGGGCCGGTCCTCAGGAGGAGCAGAGCTCGGGCTGCCATGGCTGGGATGCAGCCTCCAGGCCTGTGGTTCTTGGCCCCCCTCGCTGCTCAGCGCAGGCAGAACTAAGCCGTGGGGCAAACACAGGCTCCTGTGGGGCGCCCCATGGGGTCCCTGCGGTTGGGTGCCTGCAGTTGGCTCTGTGGGCAGGGCATCCCTCTGCTGTGGGTGCCTGCTGGGAAGGGTCCTGTCCTATCCCCATCCCTTGGGATGCTGCCAGGGAGCAGCACTGCATCCCTTGGGGTGCTTCCAGGGAGCAGCACTGCATCCCTTGGGATGCTGCCGGGGAGCAGCACTGCATCCCTTGGGATGCTTCCAGGGAGCAGCACCGCATCCCTTGGGATGCTGTCGGGCAGCAGCACTGCATCCCTTGGGGTGCTGCCGGGGAGCAGCACTGCATCCCTTGGGATGCTGCCTGGGAGCAGCACTGCATCCCTTGGGGTGCTTCCAGGGAGCAGCACTGCATCACTTGGGATGCTGCCGGGGAGCAGCACTGCATCCCTTGGGGTGCTTCCGGGGAGCAGCACTGCATCTCTTGGGATGCTGCCGGGGAGCAGCACCGCATCCCTTGGGATGCTGCTGGGGAGAGCACTGCATCCCTTGGGATGCTTCCGGGGAGCAGCACTGCATCCCTTGGGGTGCTTCCAGGGAGCAGCACCGCATCCCTTGGGATGCTGCCGGGGAGAGCACTGCATCCCTTGGGATGCTGCCGGGGAGCAGCACTGCATCCCTTGGGATGCTGCCGGGGAGAGCACTGCATCCCTTGGGATGCTGCTGGGGAGCAGCACCGCATCCCTTGGGATGCTGTCGGGGAGCAGCACTGCATCCCTTGGGATGCTGCCGGGGAGCGGCACCGCATCCCTTGGGATGCTGCCGGGCAGCAGCACTGCATCCCTTGGGGTGCTGGTGCGGCTGCAGCACCCAGTGTGCGCGGTTGGGCTCTCCCCGCAGCTCTGCAGCACTTCAGTGAGAGCATCCAGGAGTACCTGGCGAACCTGGACAAGGCCCCGGACCCCACGGTCAGGAAGGACACGTTCTCCAACGAGATCTTCAGTGCCTACGAGGTGCTCTTCAGCAGCTGGCTGCAGCACCGCGAGGCCAAGGTGATGGGCGCCGCGGTTCTCACTCGGGACGATGCCCTTGGAGCGTCGCAGCTCCAGGGCTGCAGAGCCCCCCGCAGGCTCAGGACCACGCTGCTCACGCCGGGTCTCTCGCCCAGCTGAGGCTGGCCGTGGTGGAGGCGCTGGGACCCATGAGTCACCTCCTGCCCGCCGAGAGGCTGGAGGAGCAGCTCCCCAAGCTCATCCCAGGCATCCTCGCGCTCTACAGGAAGCACACGGAGGCTTTCTCCATCTCCAAGGTGAGCAGCTCGGGGGTCACATCCCTGCAGCCGCTGCCGTGGGGCGCGCTGTGCTGCAGGGGTGCAGGAGGGGCACCAAGCAGGGCTCTTCCCCCCCCCCCCAAGCAGTGGGTGCAAGCAGGAGCAGCGAAGCAGATTTGGTCCTTACCTTTGTGCTGGTACCCAGCAGCTCGGGCCCTGCCCAGGCTGCAGCTGCTTCTTCCATGTGAGATTCCTCCTCCCTCCATCGTGGGCCCTCGTGCTGCTGAGCCCAAGCCTTGGGTGCCTGTGCCCAGTGATGAGGAGGATGGAGCCGGCTGCTGCTGTCTCATGGGGTCATGGGATGGGTTGGGATGAAGGGAGCTTGAAGCTGCTCCAGCTCCAACCCCGTCCCCTGGATGGAGCAGGGTGCTCCGAGCCCCTGTGTCCAAGCTGCCCTCGAGCACTGCCAGGGATGGAGCATCCCAAACCTTTCCCTTCAACCCCTTCCATGGGGAAGAACTCCCCAAGCTCCCCTCAACTCTTCCCTCTTCCTCCTCCTCCCATCCCTGCCTCCCTTGTCCCAAGGCTCCCTGCAGCCCCTTCAGGCACTGGGGCTGCTCTGAGCTTTCCCCACTGTCTCCCCCATGGCAGACGGATCCTGCTGCCGCCCTGCCGGGTTCATGCTCCCTCCCTCGCTCTGATGTCCCATGGGGCTCAGCACCCTCTGCCCCCCCTGGGGCCCATTTCCTGACCCCCCCCCCTCGGTCTCTCTCTGAGCAGAGCCTGTGCCAGATCCTGGAGGCCTCCGTCAACATCGGCAGCCGCAGCCTGGATGTGCAGCTCGACCCCCTCCTGGGCACCCTGCACCCCCAGGTGAGGGCTGGGTGCTGGGGGGGGGGGCTGGAGCCTGCCCATGGGCTGTGGGGCTCGAGGCTCCCCTGCAGCAGCCCGGGCTGGGCCTGCTCCTGCTTCTGCCCGTGGCTGAGTCCCGCAGTGGTGATCCCAGCTCCCGGGCTCTGGTGTCCCGAGGTGGATCCGATGCCGAGCCATGGAATGGGTTGGGTTGGGTGGAAGGGACCTCAAAGCTCCTCCAGTTCCACCCCTGCCAGGGCAGGGACCCCCTCCCCTGGAGCAGGGTGCTCCGAGCCCCTGTGTCCAAGCTGCCCTTGAGCACTGCCAGGGATGGAGCATCCCAAACCTCTCCCTTCAACCCCTTCCATGGGGAAGAACTCCCCAAGCTCCCATCAACTCTTCCCTCTTCCTCCTCCTCCCATCCCTGCCTCCCTCATCCCAACCCCTCTCCATGCTCCCTGCAGCCCCTTCAGGCCCTGGAGTTGCTCTCAGCTCCCCCCTCCCCGCAGCAGAGGGGCAGGATCCCCCCCCTGCTCTGCTCCCCCAGCTCCGGTGCTGTTTCAGTGCCCCTGAGTGTGGCGGCTCCATGGCAGAGGCTGCCCCTGAGCACACCCCGGACCCCTGGTGTCTGCGAGCTGGGCCCCACCGTGGTGCTGGCGGCAGGGTCTGTGCTCCATGACGGCGCTGCTCAGGGGCTGTGGGGCGCAGCTGTGGGGCGCAGCCGCAGAGCCCAAGCCGGGGCCCCGTGGTCCTCGCGGTGCCGGTGACGGCGGCCGTGTCCCCGTTCCCCCCCCAGATCTGTGCTCCTGCAGAGCCCGCAGTGCCCCTCACGGCGAAGAACCACACCGAGGTCCTGCGGTGCTTCACTGTGCTGGGTAAGGGGGTCCGTGCCTGGGGGTCCCCGGGCATGGCGGGTGTGGGGCACCGTGGGTGCTGTGCTCCGCGCTGCCTCCTGCCCCTGCCCAAGGAGGTGTGTGTGGGGCAGCAGGGCTTGGGTCCCTCTGGCCTCAGGGATACAGGGGGCACCTCTCAGCCGTGGTGGCAGCGGGGTGGCTGCTGTCCTGGTTCCAGCCCATGGAGCCATGGTAGGGCTGGGGATGAAGGGAGCTTGAAGCTCCTCCACATCCAACCCCATCCCCTTCCCCTGGAGCAGGGTGCTCCGAGCCCCTGTGTCCAAGCTGCCCTTGAGCACTGCCAGGGATGGAGCATCCCAAACCTCTCCCTTCAACCCCTGCCATGGGGAAGAACTCCCCAAGCTCCCATCAACTCTTCCCTCTTCCTCCTCCTCCCATCCCTGCCTCCCTCATCCCAACCCCTCTCCATGCTCCCTGCAGCCCCTTCATGCCCTGGAGCTGCTCTCAGCTCCCCCCTTCCCACAGCAGAGGGGCAGGATCCCCCCCTCCGCGCTGCTGCTCCCGCTCTGGGTGCCCCCAGCACACGGGGGGGGTGGTTCTGGGCCGGGTCCTGGGAGCTTCTCCTCCTGCAGCACCCCAAGCCCAAGCCTCGCATCCGCTGCTGCTCCTGCACCAGCTCCCCGCTGCTCCGGCCTCCCTCCCATCCCAGCCAATGCCCCGGGTGCTGCTCCACTTTCCTGCCCCCAAACTGGTTTATTTCTGGCGTTCCCCCGGGCAGCCTCTCCCAATGCCCGAGCACCCTCTGGGGCAGGAATTGTTCCTCAGCTCCATCTAACCCTGCCCTGGTGCAGCTTGAGGCCGGTTCCTCTTGTCCCATCCCTTGTTCCTTGGGAGCAGAGCCCAGCCCCTCCTGGCTCCATCCTCCTGGCAGGCACTTGGAGGGAGCCATCAGGTCCCCCCTGAGCCTTCCCTTCCCCATCTGAACCCCCCAGGTCCCTCAGCCCTTCCCCATCACCCCTGTGCTCCAGGCCCTGCTCCAGCTCCGTTCCCTTCTCGGCCCCACTCCAGCCACGCAGCCCCATGGCATGCACGGACACCTGGGGTGTCTCCATGTAGGGGTTCCGGTGCCACTGATGCTGACGTGCCCCTGATGCTGTTTCCCCTCCTGCAGCCTGCTCCTTCCCGGACCGTGTCCTGGCCTTCCTCCTCCCGAAGCTGGAGAGCAGCAACGAGAGGACCCGAGTGGGGACCCTGCTCATCATGAGGCAGATCATCAACAGCGCCCGTGAGTCCTGCCTGCTGCAGCCCCGGCCGGGCCCAGCCCTGGGGGCTCCTGCTCCCTGAGCCCTCATTGCCCCGTGGGGCCGGGGTCAGTGGGATGAGCTGAGCCCGTCCTTGGCTGGAGGGGACGCTTCGGCTCGGAAGGGGTGAGGGACAGAGCCCTCCCTGCAGGGGAAGGGGAGTGTTGGGGAGCAGCAGCTCTGTCCTTGGCAGCTCAGGAGGTGCTGAGCTTCAGAACCTGTCTTCACTGAGCTGCAGTCGTGGAACGGGTTGGGATGAAGGGAGCTTAAAGCTGCTCCAGCTCCAACCCCATCCCCTTCCCCTGGAGCAGGGTGCTCCGAGCCCCTGTGTCCAAGCTGCCCTCGAGCACTGCCAGGGATGGAGCATCCCAAACCTCTCCCTTCAACCCCTTCCATGGGGAAGAACTCCCCAAGCTCCCATCAACTCTTCCCTCTTCCTCCTCCTCCCATCCCTGCCTCCCTTGTCCCAAGGCTCCTGCAGCCCCTTCAGGCCCTGGAGCTGCTCTGAGCTCTCCCCTTCTCTGCTCCCAGCCTGGCTCCAGGGCAGAGCTGCTCCACCCTCGCAGCAGCTCCAGGTCCCTCTGGTGCCGTTGGCCCGGGGCCTCCCCGGCTCCACCTCTCCCCCCACCCTGGTGGCTGCTCTCCAGTCTCCCGTGTTTCTTTGCAGCCTCCCAGATGGAGATCAAAAAGCCCTTTAATTCTTTCGTCCATGAAGCTCCCCCTGCAAGACAGCAGCAACAAGGTGAGCCGCGCTCCTGCGCGTCCGTGCTGCGCTGCAGGGCGTCCGTGGGGGCACGTTCTGAGCCCCGCCAGCCCCATCTGTGCCAGATGCACCCATGGCTGCTGCGGCGGTGGGCTCCGGTCTGGTCCCCTTTGAGCCCTCGGTGCCTGGGTGCTGCTGGCAGAGCCCGGGCCCCTCGAAGCTCTGGGTAGGAGCCTCAGTGGCACCCCATGGCCAAGGTGAGGGTGCTCCCCCCCGCTCATGGGTGCTGTCGCCGCGCAGGTGAAGCGAGCCGTGGTGCAGGTGATCAGTGCCATGGCCCATCACGGATACCTGGAGCAGCCCGGCGGGGAGGCCATGGTGGAGTTCCTGGTCGGCAGTGCGCCTGGCCTCCGATGGGGTGCGTGCACCCGGGGGGACCCCGGCATGGGGCAGGACGTGGAGGAGGCCCCGGAGCTGCTGGAGCGGCTCTGCCCTGGAGCCAGGCTGGGAGCAGAGAAGGGGAGAGCTGAGAGCAGCTCCAGTGGCTGCAGGGAGCCTGGAGAGGGGTTGGGACGAGGGAGGCAGGGATGGGGAGGAGGAGGAAGAGGGAAGAGTTGATGGGAGCTTGGGGAGCTCTTCCCCATGAGGGTGGTGAGTTCCTGCCCCTGGAGCGAGGGGGAGCTGGAGAAACCTTGGGACCGGCCGAGCTGCCGCTGGGTAGCTGCATCCTGCATCCGAAGGCTTGGGGCTGCGCTGATGCCTCCCTGCCCTCCATGCGGCCAGGCTGGGTCAAGCTGCTGCCCTCCAGTGCGCT
This sequence comes from Pezoporus flaviventris, assembly GCF_033815535.1. Classification (NCBI taxonomy): domain Eukaryota; kingdom Metazoa; phylum Chordata; class Aves; order Psittaciformes; family Psittacidae; genus Pezoporus; species Pezoporus flaviventris. The sequence goes on along the minus strand of NW_026892729.1, from coordinate 193,283 downwards.
CCCTGAAGTGGGCATCGGGCTCCCTCCACACTGACCTCAGCTTTCCCTCTCCTCCAGCACCCCAAGAAGCAGGCGCCGGATGCCGAGGACCTCAGCAGTGACAGCGTCCAGAGCATCAGCATCAACACCCTCTTCCTCCTCAGCACCACTGTGGACAGGAGTGAACAACGTGAGTCTGCTCAGGCCCTGACACCTGTGGGAGCAAGGAGAGTGGTGCTGTCCCAGTGTCCCCATCCCATCGGGAGCAGGGCAGGGGGTGGGTTTGGGACCCGTGTGTCCCATCCCCGTGAGCTGCTCTGAGGCTGGAGCGTGGCAGTGCTGGAGGTCCTCAGCTCGGGATGGATGTGGAGCTCTTGGACCAGAAGAGGAACATGGAAATGGTCCAAGGGATGGAACACGACTGCCCTGGAGCCAGGCTGGGAGAGCTGGGCTGGGGAAGCCTGGGGAAGAGAAGGCTCCTCAAGGGGAGAGCTGAGAGGAGCCCAGTGCCTGAAGGGGTGCAGGGGACCTAGAGAGGGGTTGGGACAGGGAGGCAGGGATGGGAGGAGGAGGAAGAGGGAAGAGTTGATGGGAGCTTGGGGAGTTCTTCCCTATGGCAGGGGTTGAAGGGAGAGGTTTGGGATGCTCCATCCCTGGCAGTGCTCGAGGGCAGCTTGGACACAGGGGCTCGGAGCACCCTGCTCCAGGGGAAGGGGTCCCTGCCCGTGGACTGGAGGAGCTTTGAGGTCCCTTCCACCCAACCCATCCGGGGTTCAGTGAAGGGAACCCCCTGGGGCTGAGGCTCCGGTGCTGCTGGAGCTGAGCCCAGGCTGGGGAGAGCTCCCCCTTGAGCAGCAGCACTCAAGAAGGGGCTCAGAGCTTCCCCCCTTCCCCAGAAGCCCCTTGACCCCCCCCATCTCCCATTGCCCTCTCCCTCCCGGTCCCACTCCCCGGTGCAGGGTCTCCCTCCCGCCGCCGGGCTCTCGCTGGGCACCCATGGGTGCCCCACTGCCCCTGTTGTCCCCTCAGGTGCTGTGGCCGTACCTGCTGGAGTTTGTCACCCCCATCCAGTTCACCACCGCCCTGAGCCCGCTCTGCAGGAGCCTCATGTACCTGGCCATGAAGAAGGAAGAGGAGGGCGAAACCGCGTCCCTGATCCGCTACGACGTGAACGGTCAGCGCTGGCCCTTGGGGGGCCGCATCCTGCCCGTGGCAGGGGCCATCTCATGCCTTTGCCCTTCCCTTTGCAGCAAACCTCCCCTCGCCCTACGCTCTCACAACGCGGCTGCTGGTGAGTGCCTGCAGGCAGAGCAGCCCCTTACCCTGCGAGCGAGCTCTTACCCGTGCAGAGCCATGCATCCCTCGTGCCACGTGGACCTAAGGGGCTGCAGGGAGCAAAGCAGGGATGGGGGTGCTTGCTTTGGGTGCTCTGCCTTATGTACGTACTCTCTTCATCGGGGCTGGAGGGACAGGGCAAGGGGTGATGGGTTCAGACTGAAACAGGAGGATTTAGGCTGGGTTTAGGGAAGAAACTTTGCTCTGAGGGTGCTGGGATGCTGGAAGGGGTTGAAGGGAGAAGCTGGGGCTGCCCCATCCCTGGCAGGGCTGGAGGGACAGGACAAGGGGTGATGGGTTCAGACTGAAACAGGAGGATTTAGGCTGGGTTTAGGGAAGGAACTCTTCGCTCTGAGGGTTCTGGGGGCCGCAGGGAGCAAAGCAGGGATGCGGGTGCTTGCTTTGGGTGCTCTGCCGTATGTACATACGTACTCTTCATCAGGGGCTGGAGGGACATGACAAGGGGTGATGGGTTCAGACTGAAACAGGAGGATTTAGGTTGGGTTTAGGGAAGGAACTCTTCGCTCTGAGGGTTCTGGGGGCCGCAGGGAGCAAAGCAGGGATGGGGGTGCTTGCTTTGGGTGCTCTGCCTTATGTACGCACTCTCTTCATCAGGGGCTGGAGGGACAGGACAAGGGGTGATGGGTTCAGACTGAAACAGGAGGATTTAGGTTGGGTTTAGGGAAGAAACTTTGCTCTGAGGGTGCTGGGGGCTGCAGGGAGCAAAGCAGGGATGCGGGTGCTTGCTTTGGGTGCTCTGCCGTATGTACATACGTACTCTTCATCAGGGGCTGGAGGGACAGGGCAAGGGGTGATGGGTTCAGACTGAAACAGGAGGATTTAGGTTGGGTTTAGGGAAGAAACTTTGCTCTGAGGGTGCTGGGGGCTGCAGGGAGCAAAGCAGGGATGGGGGTGCTTGCTTTGGGTGCTCTGCCTTATGTACGCACTCTTCATCGGGGCTGGAGGGACAGGACAAGGGGTGATGGGTTCAGACTGAAACAGGAGGATTTAGGCTGGGTTTAGGGAAGGAACTCTTCGCTCTGAGGGTGCTGGGGGCTGCAGGGAGCAAAGCAGGGATGCGGGTGCTTGCTTTGGGTGCTCTGCCGTATGTACATACGCACTCTTCATCGGGGCTGGAGGGACAGGGCAAGGGGTGATGGGTTCAGACTGAAACAGGAGGATTTAGGTTGGGTTTAGGGAAGAAACTCTTCGCTCTGAGGGTGCTGGGTGCTGGAAGGGGTTGAAGGGAGAAGCTGGGGCTGCCCCATCCCTTCTCAAGGCCAGGTTGGACGCAGGGGCTCCGAGCACCCTGCTCCAGGGGCAGGGGATGGAGCTGGAGCAGCTTTCAGCTCCCTTCCTCCCACCCCGTTCCGTGCCCCCCCCAGTTCCCCGTCTCCATCCCCGTGTTTCAGCCCTTGTCCCATCCCATGCCCTCAGGTTGTGTCCTCGCAGCCCCACGCAGGCTCCTGCCGGGGGGCGGCCGCCCTGCGCCTGCTCCATGTCCTGCACGGCAGCGTCCACCCCTCGCTGGGCCCGCTCTGGAGCAAGAGGGTCCCTGTCCTGGTGCAGCACATCGAAGGTGGGGTCAGGCTCTGCTCGGGGGGGGGGGGGGGGCTCTGCTGGCTCCCAGCACATCCCAGCTCTCGGAGGTGCCGGTTCCTGCTTGAGCACCCTGGTGCCATCATTCCTGCCGGGAATGCTGCCGGCTGTGCGCCATGAGGGTGAGAACCCAGGGTGTTCCGTGTGCTTCCTCCTAGAGAGCACGGAGCAGGCCCTGTCCCGCAAGGAATGGGAGGAGGAGCTGCTGCTGGTAAGGTCCCTGTGCTGGGGGGGGCACTGGGAGGGTGGCAGCACCCAGCTCCGAGCAGCGTGGGGCTGGGGCTGCAGGGCAGGAATGGACCCTCACCCACCCCAGCCGTGGTGATGGGGATGGTCCCTGCCGTGGTGATGGGTGGTGCCAGCCGTGGTGATGGGTGGTGCCTGCTGTGGTGATGGGTGGTGCCAGCCGTGGTGATGGGTGGTGCCTGCTATGGTGATGGGTGGTGCCTGCTATGGTGATGGGTGGTGCCTGCTGTGGTGATGGGTGATGCCAGCCGTGGTGATGGGGATGGTCCCTGCTGTGGTGATGGATGGTGCCTGCTGTGGTGATGGGTGATGCCAGTCGTGGTGATGGGTGGTGCCTGCTGTGGTGATGGATGGTGCCTGCTGTGGTGATGGGTGGTGCCTGCTATGGTGATGGGTGGTGCCAGTCGTGGTGATGGGTGGTGCCTGCTGTGGTGATGGGTGGTGCCTGCTGTGGTGATGGGTGATGCCAGTCGTGGTGATGGGTGGTGCCTGCTATGGTGATGGGTGGTGCCAGTCGTGGTGATGGATGGTGCCTGCTATGGTGATGGGTGGTGCCAGTCGTGGTGATGGGTGGTGCCTGCTGTGGTGATGGGTGGTGCCTGCTGTGGTGATGGGTGATGCCAGTCGTGGTGATGGGTGGTGCCTGCTATGGTGATGGGTGGTGCCAGTCGTGGTGATGGATGGTGCCTGCTGTGGTGATGGGTGGTGCCTGCTATGGTGATGGATGGTGCCAGTCGTGGTGATGGGTGGTGCCAGTCGTGGTGATGGGTGATGCCAGTCGTGGTGATGGGTGATGCCAGTCGTGGTGATGGGTGGTGCCTGCTGTGGTGATGGGTGGTGCCTGCTGTGGTGATGGGTGATGCCTGCTGTGGTGATGGGTGGTGCCTGCTGTGGTGATGGGTGGTGCCTGCTGTGGTGATGGGTGATGCCAGCCGTGGTGATGGGTGGTGCCTGCTGTGGTGATGGGTGATGCCAGTCGTGGTGATGGGTGATGCCAGTCGTGGTGATGGGTGGTGCCTGCTGTGGTGATGGGTGATGCCTGCTGTGGTGATGGGTGATGCCAGCCGTGGTGATGGGTGGTGCCAGCTGTGGTGATGGGTGGTGCCTGCTATGGTGATGGGTGGTGCCAGTCGTGGTGATGGGTGGTGCCTGCTATGGTGATGGGTGGTGCCAGTCGTGGCGATGGATGGTGCCAGCTGTGGTGATGGGTGGTGCCTGCTGTGGTGATGGGTGGTGCCTGCTGTGGTGATGGATGGTGCCTGCTGTGGTGATGGGTGGTGCCAGCTGTGGTGATGGATGGTGCCTGCTATGGTGATGGGTGGTGCCAATCGTGGTGATGGATGGTGCCTGCTGTGGTGATGGGTGGTGCCAGTCGTGGTGATGGGTGGTGCCAGCTGTGGTGATGGATGGTGCCTGCTATGGTGATGGGTGGTGCCAGTCGTGGTGATGGATGGTGCCTGCTATGGTGATGGGTGGTGCCAGCCGTGGTGCTGGGGATGGTGCCTGCTGTGGTGATGGATGGTGCCAGCCGTGGTGATGGATGGTGCCTGCTGTGGTGGTGGGTGGTGCCAGCCGTGGTGATGGATGGTGCCAGCCGTGGTGATGGATGGTGCCTGCTATGGTGATGGATGGTGCCAGCCGTGGTGATGGATGGTGCCTGCTGTGGTGATGGATGGTGCCTGCTGTGGTGATGGATGGTGCCAGCCGTGGTGATGGATGGTGCCTGCTATGGTGATGGATGGTGCCAGCCGTGGTGATGGATGGTGCCTGCTGTGGTGATGGGTGGTGCCAGCCGTGGTGATGGGTGGTGCCAGCCGTGGTGATGGATGGTGCCTGCTGTGGTGATGGATGGTCCCTGCCGTGGGGCTGCTCGCACAGCAGGGGCAGATCAGCTTAAACCGAGCTCTCAGTTGTGGGTCAGGGAACAGCGGCTCCAGGAGCTGCTGGGTCCCAGGGGTCCCCCCACTTGATTCAGAGCCTGAACTGGGCCATGGAGAAGGAACGAGAACCGGGCAGGCTCCTGTGGTGAGGGCACAGCCTCACCGTGATCCCGAGGGAAGAGGCTCATTGCTGGAGCAGGGGGAATGGCTGGGCCGGGCAGGGGACCTGATGGCTCCCTCCAAGTGCCTGCCAGGAGGATGGAGCCAGGAGGGGCTGGGCTCTGCTCCCAAGGAACAAGGGATGGGACAAGAGGAACCGGCCTCAAGCTGCCCCAGGGCAGGGTTAGATGGAGCTGAGGAACAATTCCTGCCCCAGAGGGTGCTCAGGCATCGGAAGAGGCTGCCCGGGGCAGGGCTGCAGGCACCGGCCCTGGAGGTACCCAAAGGATGTGCAGATGGGGCGCTCGGGGACGTGGGGCCGGGGTGCCCTCGGCAGGGCTGGGACCGGTTGGCCTGGATGAGCTGAGCTCTTCCCCCGCGTCGGTTCCACGGTTCATTCCGGGTCCGGCCCCCCGGGCCCCGGGCCCTGACCCTCCTCCTCCTCCCGCAGTTCCTGCAGGAGACGCTGGCGGCCGTGGCTGACGGGGCCTGGGTTGCCCGCTTGGTGCTGGAGATGTGCGGGCAGCTCGGCAGCTACAGCGGCTTCCCCGCGGAGAAGGTGAGCCCGGGGCGTCAGCGGGGGCAGAGCGGCGCCAGCCCCGGGGGTCGCCAGCAGCATCCTTGTGCTGGTGCCCAGCGGCACCACGGCTGGAGCAGCACCAGGGCCAGGGCAGGGGTTGAGCCCCTGCACCGGGCACCGGGGAGGCCGCACCTGGGATCCTGTGCTCGGCTCCGGGCCCCTCACTGCAAGAGAGACCTTGAGGGGCTGGAGTGGGGCCGGAGAAGGGAATGGAGCTGGAGCAGGGCCTGGAGCACAGGGGTGATGGGGAAGGGCTGAGGGACCTGGGGGATTCAGATGGGGAAGGGAAGGCTCAGGGGGGACCTGATGGCTCCCTCCAAGTGCCTGCCAGGAGGATGGAGCCAGGAGGGGCTGGGCTCTGCTCCCAAGGAGCAAGGGATGGGACAAGAGGAACCGGCCTCAAGCTGCCCCAGGGCAGGGTTAGATGGAGCTGAGGAACAATTCCTGCCCCAGAGGGTGCTCAGGCATTGGAAGAGGCTGCCCGGGGCAGGGCTGCATCACCAGCCCTGGAGGTACCCAAAGGATGGAGCTGAGGAACAATTCATCCACCTAAAGGGTGGTGGGGGGCTGGATGCAGGGAAGTTTGTGAGGAACCAACCCTGGGGCTGTCTAAAACCCGTGTGGCCGAGGCCCTCGGTGCCAGGGCTTAGTGGTGGCCCCGGCGGTGCTGGCAATGGTTGGAGCTGGTCCCAGCCCAGTTGATGCCGTGACTGCCCCCCCGTGTGCAGGTCCTGCGCTGTTGCTCCGAGCATCAGCCGGGCTCTGCCCTCCAGCTCTGCTTCAGGGCGCTGTGAGGAGGAGCCTGGCTGGGAGCAGCTCTCCCTGCCCGGGGCTCAGCGCCCTCAGGGATGCGGCTGTTCCTCTTCCTCCTCCAGAACTTCCTGTACAAATGCATCGGAACGACGCTGGGGGCCTGCAGCAGCAAGGACCTCGTGCAAAAGCAGCTCCAGGAGCTCCTGGAAACAGCCAGATACCACGAGGAGGCAGAAAGGGAGGTGAGGGGCTGTGCCACGCATCCCAGGGCTCATCCGGATGGAGCAGCAGAGCGGTCCTGCCCTCGAGCTGGGCCAGGAGGGGGATAGGTGGGATACTGGGAGCAATTTCTTCCCCTGAGGGCTGTCAAGCACTGGACCAGCTTAATCATAGAACCCCAGACTGGTTTGGGTTGGAAGGGACCTTAAAGCTCCCCCAGCTCCAACCCCTGCCGCGGGCAGGGACCCCTTGCACTGGAGCAGGGAGCTCCAACCTGACCAGAACCAATGGTGCTGGGTATGGAACCAATGGTGCTGGGCATGGAACCAATGGTGCTGGGCATGGAACCAATAACCAGGCTCTTGGAGCATCAGCTGGGGCTGGGCCTTAGCAGCTTCCTGCTGATGTGTTTGCTCTGCCCCCGCCAGGGACTTGCCTCCTGCTTTGGGCTGTGTGCCATAAACCACCTGGAGGAGACCTTGGCCAAGCTGGAGGAGTTCGTCAGGTCCGATGTCTTCAAGAAGTCCGTGGGGCTTTTCAGTATCTTCAAGGTAAGAGGCCAATGGGACCTGACCCACAGCTAAAGGCTCCTGCGGGATGCTTTGGGTGGAGCTGGGGCTGAGTGTTCCTTCTCCTGCCCCGGAGCACTTGGCATGGAGCTGGGATAGCCCCGAGCTGCTCTTGGCATCAGAGGCTGCTCAGCTCCAGCTCCTCAGCCGTGGTTTCATGCCCCAGGCTCCTGATCCGTGGGGGGGTTTCCTTCCTGCTCTCTGGGGTGGGATGTTTGAGGGCAGGATTGGTGCTGTGCGGACCCTGGCTCAGCACAGGACGGACACTGGAGCTTGGGAGCTGGCTGAGGATGCCCTGGTGCAGCCTTGGGGCTGTGGTGCGATGGGTGCTGGCCACCAACTGCTCCCTGGGCTGGGGATGGCTTTCAGCAGGGCTGGGGGACAGGCAGTGGGTGCTGCTCACCAGCATTACCCTGGTGCTGTTCCCCCCATTACCCTGGTGCTGTTCCCCACATTAACCTGGTGCTGTCCCCACCATTACCCTGGTGCTGTTCCCACCATTACCCTGGTGCTGTTCCCACCATTACCCTGGTGCTGTTCCCACCATTACCCTGGTGCTGTTCCCCACATTAACCTGGTGCTGTCCCCACCATTACCCTGGTGCTGTCCCCACCATTACCCTGGTGCTGTTCCCACCATTACCCTGGTGCTGTTCCCACCATTACCCTGGTGCTGTTCCCACCATTACCCTGGTGCTGTTCCCACCATTAACCTGGTGCTGTTCCCACCATTACCCTGGTGCTGTTCCCACCATTACCCTGGTGCTGTTCCCCACCATTACCCTGGTGCTGTTCCCACCATTAACCTGGTGCTGTTCCCCCCATTACCCTGGTGCTGTTCCCACCATTACCCTGGTGCTGTTCCCCACATTAACCTGGTGCTGTTCCCACCATTACCCTGGTGCTGTTCCCCACCATTAACCTGGTGCTGTTCCCCACCATTACCCTGGTGCTGTTCCCACCATTACCCTGGTGCTGTTCCCCACATTAACCTGGTGCTGTTCCCACCATTACCCTGGTGCTGTTCCCACCATTACCCTGGTGCTGTTCCCCACCATTACCCTGGTGCTGTTCCCACCATTACCCTGGTGCTGTTCCCACCATTACCCTGGTGCTGTTCCCCACCATTACCCTGGTGCTGTTCCCACCATTACCCTGGTGCTGTTCCCACCATTACCCTGGTGCTGTTCCCCCCATTACCCTGGTGCTGTTCCCACCATTACCCTGGTGCTGTTCCCACCATTACCCTGGTGCTGTTCCCCACCATTACCCTGATGCTGTTCCCACCATTACCCTGGTGCTGTTCCCCACCCTTACCCTGGTGCTGTTCCCACCATTACCCTGGTGCTGTTCCCCACCATTACCCTGATGCTGTTCCCACCATTACCCTGGTGCTGTTCCCCACCCTTACCCTGGTGCTGTTCCCACCATTACCCTGGTGCTGTTCCCCACCATTACCCTGGTGCTGTTCCCACCCTTACCCTGGTGCTGTTCCCACCATTACCCTGGTGCTGTTCCCACCATTACCCTGGTGCTGTTCCCCCCATTACCCTGGTGCTGTTCCCACCCTTACCCTGGTGCTGTTCCCACCATTACCCTGGTGCTGTTCCCACCATTACCCTGGTGCTGTTCCCCACCATTACCCTGGTGCTGTTCCCACCATTACCCTGGTGCTGTTCCCACCATTACCCTGGTGCTGTTCCCACCATTACCCTGGTGCTGTTCCCACCATTACCCTGGTGCTGTTCCCCACCATTAACCTGGTGCTGTTCCCCACCATTACCCTGGTGCTGTTCCCACCCTTACCCTGGTGCTGTTCCCCACCATTACCCTGGTGCTGTTCCCACCATTACCCTGGTGCTGTTCCCACCATTACCCTGGTGCTGTTCCCACCATTACCCTGGTGCTGTTCCCACCATTACCCTGGTGCTGCTCACCAGCATTACCCTGGTGCTGTTCCCACCATTACCCTGGTGCTGTTCCCCACCATTACCCTGGTGCTGTTCCCCACCATTACCCTGGTGCTGTTCCCACCATTAACCTGGTGCTGTTCCCCACCATTAACCTGGTGCTGTTCCCACCATTACCCTGGTGCTGTTCCCACCATTACCCTGGTGCTGTTCCCACCATTACCCTGGTGCTGTTCCCACCATTACCCTGGTGCTGTTCCCACCATTACCCTGGTGCTGTTCCCACCATTACCCTGGTGCTGTTCCCCACCATTACCCTGGTGCTGTTCCCACCATTACCCTGGTGCTGTTCCCACATTAACCTGGTGCTGTTCCCACCATTACCCTGGTGCTGTTCCCCACCATTACCCTGGTGCTGTTCCCACCATTACCCTGGTGCTGTTCCCACCATTGCCCTGGTGCTGTTCCCACCATTAACCTGGTGCTGTTCCCACCATTACCCTGGTGCTGTTCCCCACCATTACCCTGGTGCTGTTCCCACCATTACCCTGGTGCTGTTCCCACCATTGCCCTGGTGCTGTTCCCCACCATTAACCTGGTGCTGTTCCCACCATTACCCTGGTGCTGTTCCCCCCATTACCCTGGTGCTGTTCCCACCATTACCCTGGTGCTGTTCCCACCATTACCCTGGTGCTGTTCCCACATTAACCTGGTGCTGTTCCCACCATTACCCTGGTGCTGTTCCCCACCATTACCCTGGTGCTGTTCCCACCATTAACCTGGTGCTGTTCCCACCATTACCCTGCTGCTGTTCCCACCATTACCCTGGTGCTGTTCCCACATTAACCTGGTGCTGTTCCCACCATTACCCTGGTGCTGTTCCCCACCATTACCCTGGTGCTGTTCCCACCATTACCCTGGTGCTGTTCCCACCATTACCCTGGTGCTGTTCCCACCATTAACCTGGTGCTGTTCCCACCATTCCCCTGGTGCTGTTCCCACCATTACCCTGGTGCTGTTCCCACCATTACCCTGGTGCTGTTCCCACCATTACCCTGGTGCTCACCCACTTGGTGCCCTTGGTTATCTTGGCCAGGGTTAACCTGGCCCGGGCTGGGGCTCCCGATCCCCCATGCTGGGCTCTGCCGGGTATCACTGGATGGCCCTCAGGGCTCGTGGCTGTTGGGTGGGCAGTGAGCATCCCCAACGGGCTTTGGGGTCCCCTGTGTTGTGGGGCCACGTCGCTGGCTCAGGCAGCCCGAGCCGGGGTCCCGGCAGCAGCACGGGGCCCTTGGCAGCCCCGGTGCCCGCACTGGCTCTGCTCTGCCCTGCCAGGACCGCAGCGACAGCGAAGTGGAGAAGATCAAGAGCACCCTCATCCTGTGCTATGGCTACGTGGCCGCCTGCGCGCCCCAGGACCTGGTGCTGCCCCGCATCGAAGCGGACGTCCTGAAGAACATCTTCCAGTACTTCAACACCAAGGTGAGGTGCCGGGACAGCCCCGGGACCCCAGGACAGGGAGGTTCCCGTTTCAGTGCTAACGTGTCCTCTTCTTTCCACCTGTTCAGGTTCTGGGCATAAAGGTAGAAACCAAGGTACAGTGTGAGGCACTGAACGGGCTCCTCTGCTCCCGCTGCTCCTCTGCCTGCCTCTTGCTCTGCCTTCCCCGAGAGCAGCCCCGTGCTGCGCTCACAGCAGCTCTCTGCCTCTTGGCTCCGACCCCGGCCAGGGCAGGGACCCCTTCCCCTGGAGCAGGGTGCTCCGAGCCCCTGTGTCCAACCTGGCCTTGAGCACTGCCAGGGATGGGGCAGCCACAGCTCCTCTGGGCACCCTGTGCCAGCGCCTCAGCACCCTCACAGGGAAGAGCTTCTGCCTCAGAGCTCAGCTCAGTCTCCCCTCAGGCAGGTTAAAGCCATTCCCCTTGGCCTGTCCCTACAGGCCCTTGTCCCAACCCCTCTCCAGGCTCCCTGCAGCCCCTTCAGGCACCGGAGCTGCTCTCAGCTCTCCCCTTCAGGAGCCTTCTCTTCCCCAGGCTGCCCCAGCCCAGCTCTCCCAGCCTGGCTCCAGGGCAGAGCTGCTCCAGCCCTCGCAGCAGCCCCGTAGCCTCCTCTGGGCTCTCCCCAGCAGCTCCAGGTCCCTCTGGTGCTGGGGTCAGCAGGGCAGAGCAGAGCAGAATCACCTCTGCTCTCGTGTGAACGCATCTCTCCGTGCTTCTCTTTCCAAAGGCTGACAGGGACATTGCCGTCAGCCAGGCTGGGCTCTGGCCAAGGGCTCTGCTGGGCTCCACTAATGCCTTCTCCTTCTGGGCTCCCTGGTACTAACAGCTTCTGCCTCTCCAGCCCCGAGCTGGGACCCCCTCCTTGAGAGCCCCTGCCCTGCTCCCTGACGAGGGGAGCGCTTTGGGTGGTGATGCCTCCCCATGTCACCGGTCCTGCACCCCAAACTGCGCACGGGGAACGGCTCCTGGCATCCTATGGAGCTGCCCCTCAGCATCTCTGTCCTCAGGGGCTGCTTTGAGGGGAGGGAGCCCTGCAGCAGTGTCCTCATCCCATGTGCTCCAGTGGCAGCAGGGATGGGGGGTTCCTGGTGCTCCGCAGCCAGCAGGGAGCCTGAGGCAGGGATGGAGAGCAGGGAGCTGAGCCCTCACACCAAGGGCACGGGCTCAGCCTGAGCTCTGGTTTCCGTGCAGGGACGCCCGTTTGGGGTGGGCTGTGTTGGGGTGGGTTTGAGCCTGATCTTCACCCTGCGTTGTGCTCTCAGGACCTGACGCTGAAGCTCTGCCTCATCCGGAGCATCTGCATGATCAGCCAGGCCATCTGCAAAGGGGGCAAGTGTGGGGACTTCAGCTTCTCCCGCAAGGCCGAGCTCGTGGCCCAGATGGTGGTAAGAGAAGCCTTGAGGGGGTGGTCTGGGGGTGCCCGAGCCCCGTCACCGGGGGTTACACGTGGCTGGAGCTGCTCCCTGCCCGGAGCTGTGCTCCTGAGGGAAGGCTGGGTAAGAGTTTGCCTTGAGGAGCCCCGTCCCCGGGTGTCTGCTGGAGCCGTGGACCCCCATGGGGTGGGCTCTGCCCTTCCAGCATCCTTCGCTGCGAGCGATGCTGCTGCCTCCATCCCCGTGCACACCCGTCCCAGGGCGTGGGGGGGGGTGTGCAGCATTCCACGTGTGGGGATAACAGCACACCTTCCCCACGCCTGGCAAGCGGTGGGGCTGGACGTGGCCCTCACCGTCCCCTTGCGCTGCCCTCCAGGACTTCATGAAGGCAGAGCCCCAGGACACGCTGCGGACGCCGGTTCGCCAGCGGGCCATGGTCGCCTGCACTTACCTGGTGTATCCTTCCCGTGCGCCCATCCCTGCGGGAGTGATGGAGCCTCACCCCGGCCTGCTTCACCCCGCGGCTCCCCTGCTGCTCTCCCGTGCTGGCTGCATCCGCAGAGCAGTGCCAGGCGTGCTGGACCTGCTTGGAGCGGCTGCCCCGAGTTCCCTGCTTCCCTGGGTGAGGGCTCCCCTAGGGCTCGGTGATCCATGTTGCTTCCTTAAGCTGGGATCAGCATCCTGGAGCCCCACCTGAGTGACCCTGACCGGACAGAGCTCATTGACACGTGCCTGGCTGGAGTGCTGGCGCTTCCACCGCTGGAGCTGGCCAAGGACAGGGAGGAGAATGGAGCCGATGCCATTCCCAAGGAGGTGGGAATACCCAGGGCATGAAGGGGGATGCTGTACCAAGGAGCAGGAATACCTGGAGCAGGCAGGGGGATGCTGTACCAAGGAGCAGGAATACCTGGAGCAGGGAGGGGGATGCTGTACCAAGGAGCAGGAATCCCCAGGGCAGACAGGGGGATGCTGTACCAAGGAGCAGGAATACCTGGAGCAGGGAGGGGGATGCTGTACCAAGGAGCAGGAATCCCCAGGGCAGACAGGGGGATGCTGTACCAAGGAGCAGGAATACCTGGAGCAGGCAGGGGGATGCTGTACCAAGGAGCAGGAATACCTGGAGCAGACAGGGGGATGCTGTACCAAGGAGCAGGAATCCCCAGGGCAGACAGGGGGATGCTGTACCAAGGAGCAGGAATACCTGGAGCAGACAGGGGGATGCTGTACCAAGGAGCAGGAATACCCAGGACATGAAGGGGGATGCTGTACCAAGGAGCAGGAATACCTGGAGCAGACAGGGGGATGCTGTACCAAGGAGCAGGAATACCTGGAGCAGGCAGGGGGATGCTGTACCAAGGAGCAGGAATACCCAGGGCAGGCAGGGGGATGCTGTACCAAGGAGCAGGAATACCCAGGGCATGAAGGGGGATGCTGTACCAAGGAGCAGGAATACCTGGAGCAGGCAGGGGGATGCTGTACCAAGGAGCAGGAATACCCAGGACATGAAGGGGGATGCTGTACCAAGGAGCAGGAATACCTGGAGCAGGCAGGGGGATGCTGTACCAAGGAGCAGGAATACCTGGAGCAGGGAGGGGGATGCTGTACCAAGGAGCAGGAATACCCAGGACATGAAGGGGGATGCTGTACCAAGGAGCAGGAATACCCAGGACATGAAGGGGGATGCTGTACCAAGGAGCAGGAATACCTGGAGCAGACAGGGGGATGCTGTACCAAGGAGCAGGAATACCCAGGACATGAAGGGGGATGCTGTACCAAGGAGCAGGAATACCTGGAGCAGACAGGGGGATGCTGTACCAAGGAGCAGGAATACCCAGGACATGAAGGGGGATGCTGTACCAAGGAGCAGGAATCCCCAGGGCAGACGGGGATGCTGTACCAAGGAGCAGGAATACCTGGAGCAGGCAGGGGGATGCTGTACCAAGGAGCAGGAATACCTGGAGCAGGCAGGGGGATGCTGTACCAAGGAGCAGGAATACCCAGGACATGAAGGGGGATGCTGTACCAAGGAGCAGGAATACCTGGAGCAGGCAGGGGGATGCTGTACCAAGGAGCAGGAATACCTGGAGCAGGCAGGGGGATGCTGTACCAAGGAGCAGGAATACCTGGAGCATGCAGGGGGATGCTGTACCAAGGAGCAGGAATACCCGGAGCAGGCAGGGGATGCTGTACCAAGAGCAGGAATACCTGGAGCAGCACAAAGCCGATGTGATGTTAAGATCCAGCTTTGTTCCCTGGTGCTGCTCGGGGACGTTGGGGTTGGGGCAGCGTCCCGGGGCCTCCTCACATTCCCAGGAGCCAACAAGGTGCATCCTGTCCCCCCCTGCCCCTGGATCAGCCGTGGGAAGGGGCTGCATTCAATCCAGGCAGGGGGGAACTGGCTCCGGTGTTCCCTCTGCTCCCTCATCTCCCCCAGCCCGGCCCCTCTGCTGCACTGACTGCAGCGGGAACCCGAGCTCCTCACCAGGGCAAGCTGGTGGTGAGAGCATGAGCTCCCTGGAGGGGGATCGGGGATGCTGGAGCCTAAGGGGAGGAGGGCCCTTTCCAAAGGGAGCTGTGGTGCTGGCACAAACCCTGCTCGGCCCCGTGGGTGCTGTGCCCAGGTGGGGAGCAGCCCGGGGCTCCCCCTGCCTGGTGTTCACAGGCATCTGGCCTGGAACTGGGGTTAAGAATTCCCTTTCTGCTTCCCTCCCCTCCTATGGAGCTTCAGAGGTTTGGAGGCTGCAGAATCCCAGCCTGGTTTGGGGTGAAGGGACCTTAAAGCCCCTCCAGCTCCAACCACGGGCAGGGCAGGGACCCCTTCCCCTGGAGCAGGGTGCTCGGAGCCCCTGTGTCCAAGCTGCCCTTGGGCACTGCCAGGGATGGAGCATCCCAAACCTCACCCCTGCCATGGGGAAGAACTCCCCAAGCTCCCATCAACTCTTCCCTCTTCCTCCTCCTCCCATCCCTGCCTCCCTTGTCCCAAGGCTCCCTGCAGCCCCTTCAGGCTCTGGGGCTGCTCTCAGCTCTCCCCTTCCCGCAGCAGAGGGGCAGGGTCCCCTCCCTGCGCTGCTGCTTCCACTCTAGGTGCACCCAGCACACGGGGGGGGTTCTTCTCCCCCAGCCCCCCAAGTCCTGCTCCTCAGGCTCCAGCCCCTCTCCCCCAGCCTGGCTCAGTGCTGGGGTTCCCCCGATCCACAGGCAGGACCTTGCCCTTGGCCTGGTTGAGCCCCAGGAGGTTCCTGCCCCTCCAGCCTGGATCCCAGCCCTTCCCTCCATCATCGCTGCACCCAGCACCTGCATCCTGAATCGCATCCCAAAAGGGATCCCTGAGCATCTTCCGGGGCCCATTCCACCTGGGCTCGCTGGAATGTAGCCCCAGCAGGGGAAGGACCAGATTTCCTCTGGGCAGCATCCGTGCTCAGCCCTGCTGCGCGCCGGCTCTTGGCACCGGTCACGGCCCGCACGGTGCCGATGCCCAGCCGGTGCCCAGCGCTGCCAGGGCAGGGGTTTTACAGCCAGCTTTCAGCCCCTGCTGAGCCGGAGGTGGCTGGACCGGGCACAGGCTGCGGAGAGCTGCGTTGAGACCCGTGGCTGCGGGATGCGGCGTGGCCCCTGCGGAGCCTCCGAGCCGTGTCTCCTCCGCAGGCGCTCTACGGTGACACCATGAGTGCCCTCCAAGAGCTGCTCAAGGGCCTCCTGCAGAGGAACCTCACCCCCCATGGGCTCCAGGACATGTTTGCGGTGGGTGCAGCCCGGCTCCGGTGCCTTCTGCGGGGGGCAGCGGGGAAGCGGAGGGGTCCGTGGGCCACCGGAGCTCGGGCTTTGGACCCAGAGCTGGCACCAGCGGGACGGGTCCGGGCTTCTCCGCGTGCCACGAGGTCTGCTGTGACCCTCAGCATCCTCCTGCACGCAGCCTGCTTGGGGCAGGCTCCTTGGGGACCCCTGGGTCCGCTCCTCCTCTTGCCAGCGCTGAGGAGGAGGAGGTCCCTGTTAGCAGGGGACCTGCAACCGGAGCCTCACCGAGGGGCACTTGGGCTGTTGGCTCGGGGGGCTGGTTCCTGCAGCCTGAAGGAGCCCTTGGGTGCCCAAGGCAAAGCAGCTGAGCTGCTCCCCTCCTTCCTGGTGGAACAGAACCGAGGAATGGTTGGGGTTGGAAAGGACCTGAAGCTCATCCGATTCCAACCCCCTGCCATGGGCAGGGACACCTCACCCTAAACCATGGCACCCAAGGCTCTGTCCAACCTGGCCTTGAACACCACCAGGGATGGAGCATTCCCAACCTCCCTGGGCAACCCATTCCAGTGCCTCAGCACCCTCACAGGAACGAATTTCCTCCTTAGATCCAATCTAAACTCCCCCCGTTTCAGTTTGAACCCGTTACCCCTTGTCCTGTCCCTGCAGTCCCCAATGAAGAGTCC
This sequence comes from Pezoporus flaviventris, assembly GCF_033815535.1. Lineage (NCBI taxonomy): Eukaryota > Metazoa > Chordata > Aves > Psittaciformes > Psittacidae > Pezoporus > Pezoporus flaviventris. The sequence goes on along the minus strand of NW_026892729.1, from coordinate 176,766 downwards.
CTCCCCAGCATCCCTATAGCCCCCTTCACGCACTGGGAGCTGCTCTGAGGTCTCCCTGCAGCCTTCTCTTCTCCAGCCTCCTCAGCCCCAGTGTTCCCAGCCTCTCCTCACGGACACGATGCTCCCCCGTGCAGCATTTAGGCCCCTGGATCAAGTCGAGCAAGGACCACGAGCGGCAGCGGGCAGTGGAGATCAGCGCCGCCTTGTTGGACTTCTACCTGAGCACCCTCAACGTCAGCGTGAGTGAGCCCGGGGGCCTCATCCTGCACCCCCCCCCCCCATGCCCCCGCTCCCCATGCTCAGGCTCCCCCCCTCTTTGTCCCCCCAGACCGTGACCCCCTTCTACAACCTCAGCGTCCTCATCGCCCTCTTCTCTCCGCGCTGCTCGGACGCGGTGCCCAGCGTCCGCCTGCACGCCGTGGACTGCGTCTACTGCCTGCTCTACATCCAGCTCTGCTACGAGGGTGAGCAGGGGGAGCTGCTGCCCCGCTCTGCGCAGTGGGGCTCAGGGATGCGCAGCCCACCCCTCCTCGCGTGTGGTAACAGAGCCGTGGCATGGCTCGGGATGAAGGGAGCTGAAAGCTGCTCCAGCTCCATCCCCTTCCCCTGGAGCAGGGTGCTCCGAGCCCCTGTGTCCAACCTGCCCTTGAGCACTGCCAGGGATGGGGCAGCCACAGCTCCTCTGGGCACCCTGTGCCGGCGCCTCAGCACCCTCCCAGGGAAGAGCTTCCTGAGAGCTCAGCTCAGCCTCCCCTCGGGCAGGTTCGAGCCATTCCCCTTGGCCTGGCCCTGCATCCCCTGTCCCAAGCCCCTCTCCAGGCTTCCCGGAGCCCCTTGATGCTCTCCAGGCAGGAGCCGGTTCGAGCCTGGCGTTCCTGCCGCCTCCGGGAGAGGTCAGTCCTCCTCTTCAGATGGAGGCACTGGAACCCTCAGCACCGCGGCAGGACTTCTATGGGAATCACAGAACCACCTGGGCTGGAAAAGCCCTTTAGGATCCTGTGGTCCTGCTCTCCAGAGCAGCGCAAGCCCTTCTGGCCCTTGAGTTTCCTGCTCCTCCCTGTAAGCCGGGCCGGCTCGGGGGACATCGCAGCTCTGCAGCGTGGGGAGGTCTCTCTGGGATGCAGGATACAGGGGATGCCGCTCCGTGACCGCTCCCGCTCGGATGCAGGTTTCGCCCGGGACCACAGGGATGAGATGGTGGAGGGGCTGAAGGCTCTGAAGCGAGGCCTGGAGGAGCCCGACTTCACCGTCCTCTTCCACACCTGCAACAGCCTGGCCATGGTACGTGCAGCGTGAGCCCAGCGCGGCCGCGGGCTCTGCACTGGGACCTGCGGGGGACGTGGGGCCTCTGGGGGTGCTCACCTCCATGGGGAAGCTGCTGGTGCCCTCTTCGGGGGTCAGTGCCCCACAGCGAGGTCCCCCACGCAGGGACTCCTGCCTGGCTGGGCTGGGGCTCAGCGTGGCCCTTCCCAGGTCTGATGCACAACCTGGGCTCCGGGTTATCCGGTGATGCTGATGGCTCCGTCAGCGTGGTGCTGATGGCACCTTGCGGCCTGACCCTCGCTCCCATCCGTTACAGAACCATAGAACCACGATGGTTTGGGTGGGAAGGGACTTTAAAGCCGTTCCTCCTCCTCCCATCCCTGCCTCCCCTGTCCCAGCCCCTCTCCAGGCTCCCTGCAGCCCCTTCAGGCCCTGGAGCTGCTCTCAGCTCTCCCCTTCAGGAGCCCTCTCTCAGCTCTCCCAGCCTGGCTCCAGGGCACAGCTGCCCCAGCCCTCGCAGCAGCCCCACATCCCCCTTGCACTGGGGACCCCCAGGATCCGAGTGGGGTCCCACGAGAGCATCGCCTCCAGCGTGGGCTCCCCTTTGGGCTCTGCGCTGAGGGCCGGTGTTCACTGCCCCATGGCAGCCATGGGGCTCATCTGTGCTCCCTGCAGGTGGTGGGGAAGCGCATCCCTCCCGAGCAGCTCCTGAGCCTCCTGCTCGCCCTCTTCGAGGGGCTGGGGGATCCCGACAGGAACTGCTCCCGTGCAGCCACCGTCATCATCAACTCCCTGCTCAAGGAGCGCGGGGCAGTCCTGCAGGAGAAGGTGAGCTCTTGGCCTCCCCCCAGCCAGGGCTTGGGGCCTCCCGTGGGGCTGTAGCCCCAGAGATTCCCACCGGCAGCTCCAGGGCTGGTTTGCTGGGATCCTCTGTTACGGGCGGGGATGCTCCAGCAGGCTCCAGGCCTTGGCAGGATTGGGATATCCAGCACAGGGAAGGGCCCATCCCTGCTGGGAGAAGGGAGGTGGTTAAGCCCTGTATCAGCCGTGGGTGCCGCAGGCCAGAGGAACACTTGCCCCAAGGCCAGGTTGGACACAGGGGCTGCTGGAGCACCAGAGCTCCCTCTCCAGCCTCTTCCCCTCTCTCCTACATGGGGTCGCTCCCAGGTCCATGACTCCCCTCAGGGTGGGATCCAGCGCAGGTCCTGGACCCGGAGCCGATGCTGAGCCTGGGAGCCGGTGGGGCAGCCCCTGCTCTTAGCCCAGGGATGTGCTATGGGCCGTGCTCTGCTCCTCAGCTCCCTGTGCCACAGCTCAGGGTGTGCTCCACAGCCCCGCCAGGCCCGCAGCATCTCCCTGCATCCGGCTCACTGAGCCCCCCCCACGGCCCCGGTGCTGAGGCTGGGGCAGGGGCAGGGGCAGGATGCTCCTGGCTGCATCCTCGGAGCCCTGCAGCCTCCTCCATCCTCCTCCATCCTCAGCTCCCGAGGTGGGGAAGGATCCTGGGCTTCCAGGGGGGGCTGGCAGCGGTTCTGCTCATACCCTGTGAGCAGGAGCATCCCTGCCATGGGACCAGAAGGGCTCTGCCCGATGTTCTGCACACCCACCTTGTCCTCTCCAGTCCCATTGCCTGCCTGAGGGGATGGGACACGCGTGTCCTGGCTGCAGGGACTGTCCTGGCAGTGACACCGAGTGCTCAGCATCCCCCAGGATCAGTCATGGCATCAGCCAAGGGGGAGAAACTCCTCTCAGCTCATCCAGTCCAACCGATCCCAGCCCTGCCAAGGCCACCCCTGCCCCACATCCTCGAGTGCCCCATCTGCACATCCTTTGGGTACCTCCAGGGCCGGTGCCTGCAGCCCTGCCCCGGGCAGCCTCTTCCAATGCCTGAGCACCCTCTGGGGCAGGAATTGTTCCTCAGCTCCATCTAACCCTGCCCTGGGGCAGCTTGAGGCCGGTTCCTCTTGTCCCATCCCTTGTTCCTTGGGAGCAGAGCCCAGCCCCTCCTGGCTCCATCCTCCTGGCAGGCACTTGGAGGGAGCCATCAGGTCCCCCCTGAGCCTTCCCTTCCCCATCTGACCCCCCCAGGTCCCTCAGCCCTTCCCCATCACCCCTGTGCTCCAGGCCCTGCTCCAGCTCCATTCCCTTCTCCGGCCCCGCTCCAGCACCTCAAGGTCTCTGTTGCAGTGAGGGGTCCCCAGTTGGACCCAGTGCTCAGCCTGATGCCTCCGTCCCTTCTTTGCCCAGGTCCCCGACATCATGAGCATCATCCACAGCAAGCTGGAGGAGGTGGATGAGGAGCACGTCCGCAAGGCTGCCCAGCAGACCGTCTACATCCTGGCCTCCCAGCACAAGAGCGTGGTGGTGTCCAGCCTGCTGGGCAGCGCGCTGCCCTTCGACAGGTCCTGCCCTGCTCCTGGGGCTCATCCAGCCCCCCCCCCCGTGGTCCTGGGCTTTGGCCCAGGCTGTGGTTAAGCCCTGGTGCCTTGCAGCAGCAATGGGATCCAGCTGGAATTCCCCTGGGGAGCTGCCTGCAGCCGGAGCTGCCTTCCAGGGGGGGATTGCTGGGCAGCAAAGCTGGCTCCAGGGAGCTTGGGGTGCTCAGGGCTGCGTTATGGGGATGCTGGGGAGGGACTCTTCATTGGGGACTGCAGGGACAGGACAAGGGGTAACGGGTTCAAACTGAAACAGGGGGAGTTTAGATTGGATCTAAGGAGGAAATTCGTTCCTGTGAGGGTGCTGAGGCACTGGAATGGGTTGCCCAGGGAGGTTGGGAATGCTCCATCCCTGGCGGTGTTCAAGGCCAGGCTGGACAGAGCCTTGGGTGCCATGGTTTAGGGTGAGGTGTCCCTGCCCGTGGCACGGGGTTGGAACTGGCTGAGCTTCAGGTCCTTTCCGTTCTATGATTCTATGTTTATGGGGCAGGTCTCATCCCCCCAGGCTGCTGAGTTGGTGCCAGCCCCAAGCTGAGCCTTGAGCGACTGTGGCTGCCCCATCCCTGGCTGTGCTCAAGGGCAGGTTGGACACAGGGGCTCGGAGCACCCTGCTCCAGGGGAAGGGGTCCCTGCCCATGGTTGGAGCTGGAGGGGCTTTAAGGTCCCTTCATCCCAGCCCATTCCATGAGTCCGTGACTGTGAATCGAGCCCAGGGGTACCGGACCCTCTGCCAGCTCCATCCTCCATGGAAGAGGGAAGAGTTGATGGGATCTTGGGGAGTTCTTCCCCATGGCAGGGGTTGAAGGGAGAGGTTTGGGATGCTCCATCCCTGGCAGTGCTCAAGGGCAGCTTGGACACAGGGGCTCAGAGCACCCTGCTCCAGGGGAAGGGGTCCCTGCCCTGGCCGGGGTTGGAGCTGGAGGGGCTTTAAGGTCCCTTCAACCCAAACCAATCGGTTCCTGTGCTGTGGGACCTGGTGATGTGCTCCTCACCCTTGTTCCAGTGCTGTTGGCGATGGGACCCGAGTGTTCCCTGGCTCAGGGAGGGACCCGGTGCTTGCCCGGAGCGCTCCCGGTGCCAAAGCTCCCTCCTGCCCTGCCCTGCAGCCACACGTGCACCATGTGGAGGTCCCTGGCCACCGAGCCCGGCCTCACCTCGCAGATCCTGGAGCAGCTCCTGGACAAGGTGAACAGGGATGTGCCCTACAAGGAGAGCAAGAGCTTCCTGCTGGGCAGCGGCTCGGAGCGCATCGCCACCCCTCTGCCGCTGGCTGTGAGTACCCCGCTGCGGGGCCACCCCGGTCGCAGCCCCATCGAGGGTCCCCTTCCCCACACCTGCAGCGCTTCCCTTGTGCCAAGGCTTGGGAAGGGGGGTGCCGAGCCTAATGCCCATTAGAGCCCAGGCACCGGCTCGTAAAGGGCTCGCAGGTGCTGGTCCCCCGGGGCAGAGCGCTTTGCGTTTGATGCCTCCCGGAGCTGGAGCCAGATGTGCGGGTTTCCTGCTGCTGCAGCTGCTGTGCAACGGGGCTGCCCCCCCCCCCCCCCCCAGCTGCGCTGCTCCTGCCCCCCTGCGCTCCTCACCCCGCCTCAATGGGGCTCCGGGGCATCCCGTGCGTGTGCGGTGTCCTCCTGCCCCCCAAACGCGGCTCCTGCGTCTGCTCCTCGTCCCCCAGGGGCAGAAACCAACGCTGGGATGCCGAGCATCCCAAAGAGCTGCGGAGGGATGTGGAGAGGGGGCGCTGGGGTGGAGAGGACCCTGCGGTGAGCTGGGAGGAAGGGGGCTTAAAGCTGCTCCAGCTCCAACCACGGGCAGGGCAGGGCAGGGCAGGGACCCCTTCCCCGGGGGCAGGGTGCTCCGAGCCCCTGGGTCCAACCTGCCCTTGAGCACTGCCGGGGATGGGGCAGGCACGGCTTCTCCTTGAACCCATCCCGGTGCCCCAGCACCCTCATGGGGAAGAACTGCCCGAGATCCGATCTCAGCCTCCCCTCTGGCAGCTTGAATCCATTCCCATCCCTCCAGCTTGAATCCATTCCCATCCCTCCAGCTTAAATCCATTCCCATCCCTCCAGCTTGAATCCATTCCCCCCTTCCAGGTTAAATCCATTCCCATCCCTCCAGCTTAAATCCATTCCCATCCCTCCAGCTTAAATCCATTCCCATCCCTCCAGGATGAATCCATTCCCCCTCTCCCATCCCTCCAGGATGAATCCATTCCCTCTCCCATCCCTCCAGGATGAATCCATTCCCCCTCCCATCCCTCCAGGTTAAATCCATTCCCCCTCTCCCATCCCTCCAGGATGAATCCATTCCCTCTCCCATCCCTCCAGGATGAATCCATTCCCCCTCCCATCCCTCCAGGTTAAATCCATTCCCTCTCCCATCCCTCCAGGATGAATCCATTCCCCCTCTCCCATCCCTCCAGGATGAATCCATTCCCCCTCCCATCCCTCCAGGATGAATCCATTCCCCCTCCCATCCCTCCAGGTTAAATCCATTCCCCCTCTCCCATCCCTCCAGGATGAATCCATTCCCCCTCCCATCCTTCCAGGTTGAATCCATTCCCCCTCCCATCCCTCCAGGATGAATCCATTCCCCCCCCATCCCTCCAGGTTAAATCCATTCCCTCTCCCATCCCTCCAGGTTAAATCCATTCCCCCTCCCATCCCTCCAGGTTAAATCCATTCCCTCTCCCATCCCTCCAGGATGAATCCATTCCCCCTCCCATCCCTCCAGGATGAATCCATTCCCCCTCTCCCATCCCTCCAGGATGAATCCATTCCCCCTCCCATCCCTCCAGGTTAAATCCATTCCCTCTCCCATCCCTCCAGGATGAATCCATTCCCTCTCCCATCCCTCCAGGATGAATCCATTCCCTCTCCCATCCCTCCAGGTTAAATCCATTCCCTCTCCCATCCCTCCAGGTTAAATCCATTCCCTCTCCCATCCCTCCAGGATGAATCCATTCCCTCTCCCATCCCTCCAGGTTAAATCCATTCCCTCTCCCATCCCTCCAGGATGAATCCATTCCCCCTCCCATCCCTCCAGGTTAAATCCATTCCCCCTCCCATCCTTCCAGGTTGAATCCATTCCCCCTCCCATTCCTCCAGGATGAATCCATTCCCCCTCTCCCATCCCTCCAGGATGAATCCATTCCCTCTCCCATCCCTCCAGGTTAAATCCATTCCCTCTCCCATCCCTCCAGGATGAATCCATTCCCTCTCCCATCCCTCCAGGATGAATCCATTCCCCCTCTTCCATCCCTCCACCCCTTTGCTTCTCTTTGCTGCTCCCAGTGCTCCCAGTGCATCCCAGACCCCTCGGTCCCCCCCGCTCACCCTCCTGCCCCACTCCCAGTGCATCCCAGACCCCTCGGTTCCCCCACTCACCCTCCTGCCCCACTCCTGGTGCTCCCGGTGCATCCCAGACCCCTCGGTTCCCCCCGCTCACCCTCCTGCCCCACTCCCGTCTCTCCCCACAGGCCACGTGTGCTCTCTATGAGCTGCTGTGTGCTCCGGAGGCCGGCCCGGCCGTGCAGGGGCTCTATGCCCCCCTCTTCGTCACCCTCCTGCTGCGCCTCAGCTGCGCCCTGGGGGTGCAGCTGCCCAAGAGCCTGCAGGGCCGCGAGCGCAGGAGCTGCAGCAGCCAGGGCCCCGCGCCCCGCAGCCTCCAGCCATGCAGGTACCGGCGTGGGGCGGCCCCACGGGGCTGGGGTGGCTCCAGAGCAGCGGGTGCTGGGGATGGGGAGGGAGAGATGGGCACAGAGCATGTGGGTGACAGCCTGAACCCTGCTGTGGGTGACAGTTGTGGGTGACAGCTGTGGGTGACAGCCTGAACCCTGCTGTGGGTGACAGCTGTGGGTGACACCTGAGGGTGAGTGCTGTGTGTGAGTGCTGTGGGTGACACCTGAGGGTAACAGCCTGAGCCCTGCTGTGGGTGACAGCTGAGGGTGACACCTGAGGGTGACAGCCTGAACCCTGCTGTGGGTGACAGCTGTGGGTGACACCTGAGGGTGAGTGCTGTGTGTGAGTGCTGTGGGTGACACCTGAGGGTGACAGCCTGAACCCTGCTGTGGGTGACACCTGTGGGTGACAGCCTGAACCCTGCTGTGGGTGACAGCTGGGGGTGACACCTGAGGGTGAGTGCTGTGTGTGAGTGCTGTGGGTGACACCTGAGGGTGACAGCCTGAACCCTGCTGTGGGTGACACCTGTGGGTGACAGCCTGAACCCTGCTGTGGGTGACAGCTGGGGGTGACACCTGTGGGTGACAGCCTGAGCCCTGCTGTGGGTGACACCTGTGGGTGACACCTGTGGGTGACAGCCTGAGCCCTGCTGTGGGTGACAGCTGTGGGTGACACCTGTGGGTGACAGCCTGAGCCCTGCTGTGGGTGACAGCTGTGGGTGACAGCTGTGGGTGACAGCCTGAGCCCTGCTGTGGGTGACAGTTGTGGGTGACACCTGAGGGTGAGTGCTGTGGGTGAGTGCTGTGGGTGACACCTGAGGGTGACAGCCTGAACCCTGCTGTGGGTGACAGTTGTGGGTGACACCTGAGGGTGACAGCTGTGGGTGACACCTGTGGGTGAGTGCTGTGGGTGACAGCTGTGGGTGACAGCCTGAACCCTGCTGTGGGTGACAGTTGTGGGTGACACCTGAGGGTGACAGCCTGAGCACTGCTGTGGGTGGCTGCTGTGGGTGACAGTTGTGGGTGACACCTGAGGGTGACAGCCTGAGCACTGCTGTGGGTGGCTGCTGTGGGTGACAGCTGTGGGTGACACCTGAGGGTGACAGCCTGAGCACTGCTGTGGGTGGCTGCTGTGGGTGACAGTTGTGGGTGACACCTGAGGGTGACAGCCTGGGCCTGCTGTGGGTGGCTGCTGTGGGTGACACCTGAGGGTGACAGCCTGAACCCTGCTGTGGGTGACAGCCTGAGCCCTGCTGTGGGTGACAGTTGTGGGTGACACCTGAGGGTGACAGCCTGAACCCTGCTGTGGGTGACACCTGAGGGTGACACCTGTGGGTGACAGCCTGAGCCCTGCTGTGGGTGACAGCTGTGGGTGACACCTGAGGGTGACAGCCTGAACCCTGCTGTGGGTGACACCTGAGGGTGACAGCCTGAACCCTGCTGTGGGTGACAGCTGTGGGTGACACCTGAGGGTGACAGCCTGAACCCTGCTGTGGGTGACAGCTGTGGGTGACACCTGAGGATGACAGCCTGAACCCTGCTGTGGGTGACACCTGACGGTGACAGCCTGGGCCTGCTGTGGGTGACAGCTGTGGGTGACACCTGAGGGTGACAGCCTGAACCCTGCTGTGGGTGACAGCTGTGGGTGACACCTGAGGGTGACAGCCTGAGCCCTGCTGTGTGTGACAGTTGTGGGTGACACCTGAGGGTGACAGCCTGAGCCCTGCTGTGTGTGACAGTTGTGGGTGACACCTGAGGGTGACAGCCTGAGCCCTGCTGTGGGTGACAGCTGTGGGTGACACCTGAGGGTGACAGCCTGAGCCCTGCTGTGTGTGACAGTTGTGGGTGACACCTGAGGGTGACAGCCTGAGCCCTGCTGTGTGTGACAGTTGTGGGTGACACCTGAGGGTGACAGCCTGAGCCCTGCTGTGGGTCACAGCTGTGGGTGACAGCCTGAGCCCTGCTGTGGGTCACAGCTCTGCTTCCAGAGAGGATGAGGAGGGAAGCGGGATGCAGGCACACTCTGTGTCTGCAGTGTGTCTCGGTCCTATGGAATCCTGGAATGGTTTGGGTCTGAAGGGACCTTAAAGCTCCTCCAGCTCCAACCCCTGGCGGGGCAGGGACCCCTTCCACCGGAGCAGGGTGCTCCAAGCCCCCGTGTCCAACCTGGCCTTGAGCACTGCCAGGGATGGGGCAGCCCCAGCTTCTCTGAGCAACCCGTTCCAGTGCCTTGGGACTGGAGGGGCTGCAAGGTCCCTTCCATCCCAGCCCATTCCATGCTCCTGGGCGCACCAGCCCCGTGTGACCTCCGGAGCGCCGTCAGCTCCTGGATGTTCCCAGCAGTGCCCCTGTGCCAGGCCAGGGGGGTGTCCTCCAGCAGAGCCCCCATTAGGTGAGCCCTGGTCCCCTCCGTGTCGCATGGGGCTGCACCCACGGCGTGATGGGCTCAGGGAATGCATCCCCCCCCCCCATGTCTGCAGGTCCTCAGCTCCCTGCGGGGTGCAGGGGATGCTTCCAGCCATTCCCTGTGCCCTGTGTGGCTCCATCCACCTTCACCAGGTCCTGGTGGCCGCGGTGTGCCCACGGCACAGCCCTGCAGCAAGCGGTCCTGCGGGATGTGCCTTGGAGCCCTCGGGCTCTGCGGGCTTGGAGGAGCTGCAGGGAGCCCTCAGGGCTGCTCCAGCAGCAGCACAGCAGCCGGAGCCTGCTCTGGAGCTGGGCTTGGCAGCAGGGAGGAGGCTCTGGGCTCACCTCCAGCCCCATCCTCCGGGAGTTCCCAGCCTCGGCTTTGCTCCAGGCTATTCTTAGCGCTGGGGGAGGAAAACGAAGGCTGGAGGAGCCCCGAGAGGCACCAGGGAAAGCAGCAGCGCCCTGGAAGGGCTTTAGCAGCGTTTGGCAGCTCCGTTGTCACCTCCCAGCGGCGAGGAAAGGCCAAGTCCTGACCCACGCCAAGCCACCGGTGCCCCCGTCTGCTGCGGAGCCGTGGTGGGCTCTGCCTTAGGCTCATGGAACGGGTTGGGATGAAGGGAGCTGAAAGCTCCTCCAGCTCCAAGCCCATCCCCTTCCCCTGGAGCAGGGTGCTCCGAGCCCCTGTGTCCAAGCTGCCCTTGAGCACTGCCAGGGATGGAGCATCCCAAACCTCTCCCTTCGACCCCTGCCATGGGGAAGAACTCCCCAAGCTCCCATCAACTCTTCCCTCTTCCTCCTCCTCCCATCCCTGCCTCCCTCATCCCAACCCCTCTCCAGGCTCCCTGCAGCCCCTTCAGGCTCTGGAGCTGCTCTCAGGCCCTGCTGGGGGTGCCGGTGCTGGGCTCTGGGCAGTGTCCTAGTGAGGCCGTGCGTTAGGATGCAGTTAGCCCCTGACCTGCTGGGGGACGTTGGTTGTGGCTGATCCCGGCTCGCGCCGTGGCTGCTCCGGTGCCGGCGGCACCGTTCCCTGCTGGCACTTCCCGTGTCCCCTGGGGTCTCTGCGCAGCAGCTCCCTGCTCTCCATGCGGATCCCCCCATGGCAGCGATGCTCCCGCTGCCTTTGCGGCTTTGGGCTCCCTCCCGCTGCCAGACCTGGCTCTTCTCCTCTGGCTCTTCCCACCTCCCGGCTCCTGGACGGGCTGATCCCTGCGGAGCCTGTGCCATGACACCGGGAATGCTGAAGGAGCCGCTTGCCTCCCAGGGAAGGGGGTGAAGGAGCCAGAAACAGCCGCGCTTCCTCCAGCAGCATCTGGATTGCACGCAGCACCAGGGACACGAACCAGACCGTGCTGGGCTCCATCCGTGGATGTGGGGCTGGAGGAGCCTCCCCGTTGCTGGTGCAGGCTCCCGTCTGGGGCAGCAAGGCCATTCCAACGGGGAAGCATCAGGGTGCAAGAGCCTCCAGGTCCTGCTGTGTAAAAGCCAACGTGCCAAGCTGGAGGGTCAGGGGAACCAGCAGCTCTTCAGCAGCACATCCCAGAAGTGGGATCCCCCCTGTCCCGCACCCCCCACATCCCAGATGAGGGAGACCCCCCCAGGCCCTCTCCGGATGCTCCCTCCTCCTGATGGACGTGGACACCTTGGCCTTGGGCTTTGCGTGGTGGAGCTGGTCAGGGACTTCCTGCTGGTCCTCGTGGCTTGCACCGCTGGTGATGCTTGGGGTCACAGCAGCACCGGCATCCTCAGGGAGGGAGCAGAGCTCCTGCGTCACCGCTCCCACATGTGCTGGGCTTCAGATCCCTGCTTGGTCTCCCGGTGTGTGGAAAACCCCCGGAGAATGGGGAGAATGGGGGGGTACAGGCTGGAGCCCGAGGAGCAGGGCTTGGGGTGCCGGGGCAGGGGGAAAGCTCCCCAGGACCCAGCTTCAGGGAATGCTGGGGGGATCCTGTCCCTCTGCTGCGGGGAGGGGAGAGCTGAGAGCAGCTCCAGTGCCTGAAGGGGCTGCAGGGAGCCTGGAGAGGGGTTGGGATGAGGGAGGCAGGGATGGGAGGAGGAAGAGGGAAGAGTTGATGGGAGCTTGGGGAGTTCTTCCCCATGGAAGGGGTTGAAGGGAGAGGTTTGGGATGCTCCATCCCTGGCAGTGTTCAAGGCCAGGTTGGACACAGGGGCTTGCAGCACCCTGCTCCAGGGGAAGGGGTCCCTGCCCTGCCCGTGGTTGGAGCCGGAGCAGCTTTAAGCTCCCTTCACCCCAACCCAGTCTGTGCCCTGTGAGTGATGGAGGGGCATCACTGACGGAGAGGGGGGCTCAGGCTTTGTCCAGCACGAGGGATGTGGGATTCCAGCGCCGTCCCAGGAGCTGGTTCCGATATCAAAGTCGTTTCCTGTCCGCGTGTTGGATTCTGAGCCTTCGTCATCCCGAGATGCCGGAGCGAGCTGGTGAAGGTGAATATGATCGCTTGGCAGGAAAGGGAGCTTGGAGGAGCCCGGCTCTTGGTGGGGAGGAAGGAAGGCCAATAGGACACGGTGGAAAAAGCAGGGCTTGGAAATGAGCCGCTTGAAGCAGCTTAACCCCCTGCACTCCCTGCTCACCGGGAGCAGGAGCAGGGCTGGGGCCGGCAGCGGGACCCTCGGGGAGCCTGGAGTGGAGCTCGTGTCCGTAACCCGGAGCCGGTGCGAGGTTCCCGGGCCTGGGTTGTGCGTGAGCATCCTGCAGGGGTTCGGGGCTGCCTCCGTGTGCCGCGAGGAGGTGAATCCCACTGGAGCTCTGGTGGCTGCACCGCAGGCTCTCCCGCGTGTGGGTTTGAGCTGGGAGGCTGATGGAGCCCTAGAAGCCCAGGGCCAGGGGTCAGGATTTGGCCGGCTGGGCGCACTCAAAGGGCCGCGGTCCATGGCTCAGCGCCCAAGCGGAGAGCGGTGATGAGGGGTGTTCTCAGGGATCAGCGTTGGGAATGGCCCTGTTCAACGTCTTTGTGGGGTCCGTGGGCAGTGGGGTCGAGAAGCTCCCCAGGACCCCATCCCTGGCGGTGCTCAAGGCCACGTTGGATGGAGCTTGCAGCACCCTGCTCCGGTGGAAGGGGTCCCTGCCCGTGCAGGGGCTGGAGCTGGAGGAGCTCTAAGCTCCCTTCCCCCCCGAACCAGACTTTATTCCAGGCTGAGCCCCTCTTCCTAAGCGATGTTTTCTTTGTGTGTGTGGCAGAGACTTTCCCTTCGCTTCCGTGGGAGGCTGGGATGTGTCCCCGGCTCGCATTCGGGCTGTTGTGACAGGATAACGTATGTTTCCCATATGTCGCTCTGTGCTTGGAGCACAATAATCCCTGCCTATAAAACGTTAAGGCCAACCCCCCCTTGTTGGAGTGGGTCTGGGCTGCCTTCCCTGCAGGCCGGTGGCTGGATGCCTTCCAGCACGCACGGCCCGGCCTGGCTGAAGGAGCGCCGAGCTCCGGGCTGGAGCTCTCCCATAACTCATCCCAGGCTCAGGCACCCGCCTGGCCCCGGCCCAGGCCCTGCTTCTGCTGCTGCTCTCTGGCTGCCAGATGGGCTGCAGGCAGGACAGGAGCCTCCTAAGGCTGACCTGAGCTAACCTGACCTGACCTGACCTAACCTAACCCAACCTAATCTAACCTAACCCATCCTAACCTGACCTGACCTAACCTAACCCAACCTAATCTAACCTAACCCATCCTAACCTGCCCTGACCTAACCTAACCCAACCTAACCTAACCCAACCTAATCTAACCTAACCCATCCTAACCTGACCTGACCTAACCTAACCCAACCTCACCTGACCTAACCCAACCTAATCTAACCTAACCCATCCTAACCTGACCTGAGCTAACCTCACCTGCCCTGACCTGACCTAACCCAACCTCACCTGACCTAACCCATCCTAACCTGACCTGACCTAACCTAACCCAACCTAATCTAACCTAACCCATCCTAACCTGACCTGACCTAACCTAACCCAACCTAATCTAACCTAACCTAACCTATCCTAACCTGACCTGACCTAACCTAACCCAACCTAACCTAACCCAACCTAATCTAACCTGACCTGACCTAACGTAACCCAACCTAATCTAACCTAACCCATCCTAACCTGACCTGACCTAACCTAACCCAACCTAATCTAACCTAACCTATCCTAACCTGACCTGACCTAACCTAACCCAACCTAATCTAACCTAACCCATCCTAACCTGACCTGACCTAACCTAACCCAACCTAATCTAACCTAACCCATCCTAACCTGCCCTGACCTAACCTAACCCAACCTAATCTAACCTAACCCATCCTAACCTGACCTGACCTAACCTAACCCAACCTAATCTAACCTAACCTATCCTAACCTGACCTGACCTAACCTAACCCAACCTAATCTAACCTAACCTATCCTAACCTGACCTGACCTAACCTAACCCAACCTAATCTAACCTAACCCATCCTAACCTGACCTGACCTAACCTAACCCAACCTAATCTAACCTAACCCATCCTAACCTGACCTGACCTAACCTAACCCAACCTAATCTAACCTAACCCATCCTAACCTGACCTGACCTAACCTAACCCAACCTAATCTAACCTATCCTAACCTGCCCTGACCTAACCTAACCCAACCTAATCTAACCTAACCCATCCTAACCTGACCTGACCTAACCTAACCCAACCTAATCTAACCTAACCCATCCTAACCTGCCCTGACCTAACCTAACCCAACCTCACCTGACCTAACCCATCCTAACCTGACCTGAGCTAACCTAACCCAACCTAATCTAACCTAACCTATCCTAACCTGACCTGAGCTAACCTAACCCAACCTAATCTAACCTAACCTATCCTAACCTGACCTGACCTAACCTTACCCAACCTAATCTAACCTAACCTAATCTAACCTGACCTGACCTAACGTAACCCAACCTAATCTAACCTGACCTGACCTAACGTAACCCAACATAATCTAACCTAACCCATCCTAACCTGACCTGAGCTAACCTAACCCAACCTCACCTGACCTAACCCATCCTAACCTGACCTGAGCTAACCTCACCTGACCTGACCTAACCTAACCCAACCTAATCTAACCTAACCCATCCTAACCTGACCTGAGCTAACCTAACCCAACCTCACCTGACCTAACCCATCCTAACCTGACCTGAGCTAACCTCACCTGACCTGACCTAACCTAACCTAACCCATCCTAACCTGACCTGAGCTAATCTGACCTCCCCTAACCGAACCTAACCTGACCTGACCTAACCCATCCTAACCTGACCTGAGCTAACCTCACCTGACCTGACCTTACCCAGCCCAACTGATCCTAACCTGACCTAACCCAACCTTATCTAACCTAACTGATCCTAACCTGATCTAACCCAACTGATCCTAACCAACCCAACCCAACCTAATCTAACCCAACTGATCCTAATCTAACCCAACTGATCCTAATCTAACCCAACTGATCCTAACCAACCCAACCCCACCTAATCTAACCCAACTGATCCTAATCTAACCCAACTGATCCTAACCAACCCAACCCAACCTAATCTAACCCAACTGATCCTAATCTAACCCAACTGATCCTAACCAACCCAACCCCACCTAATCTAACCCAACTGATCCTAATCTAACCCAACTGATCCTAACCAACCCAACCCAACCTAATCTAACCCAACTGATCCTAATCTAACCCAACTGATCCTAACCAACCCAACCCCACCTAATCTAACCCAACTGATCCTAATCTAACCCAACTGATCCTAACCAACCCAACCCAACCTAATCTAACCCAACTGATCCTAATCTAACCCAACTGATCCTAACCAACCCAACCCCACCTAATCTAACCCAACTGATCCTAATCTAACCCAACTGATCCTAACCAACCCAACCCAACCTAATCTAACCCAACTGATCCTAACCAACCCAACCCAACCTAATCTAACCCAACTGATCCTAACCAACCCAACCCCACCTAATCTAACCCAACTGATCCTAACCAACCCAACCTAATCTAACCCAACTGATCCTAACCAACCCAACCCAACCTAATCTAACCCAACTGATCCTAACCAACCCAACCCAACCTAATCTAACCCAGCTGTTCGTAACCTGACCTAACCAAACCTAATCTAACCTAACTGATCCTAACCAACCCAACCCAACCTAATCTAACCCAACTGATCCTAACCAACCCAACCCAACCTAATCTAACCCAAGTGATCCTAACCAACCCAACCCAACCTAATCTAACCCAACTGATCCTAACCAACCCAACCCCACCTAATCTAACCTAACTGATCCTAACCAACCCAACCTAATCTAACCCAACTGATCCTAACCAACCCAACCCAACCTAATCTAACCCAACTGATCCTAACCAACCCAACCCAACCTAATCTAACCCAACTGCTCCTAACCAACCCAACCCCACCTAATCTAACCTAACTGATCCTAACCAACCCAACCTAATCTAACCCAACTGATCCTAACCAACCCAACCCAACCTAATCTAACCCAACTGATCCTAACCAACCCAACCCAACCTAATCTAACCCAACTGATCCTAACCAACCCAACTTAATCTAACCCAACTGCTCCTAACCAACCCAACCCAACCTAATCTAACCCAACTGATCCTAACCTGACCTAACCCAACCTAATCTAACCCAACTGATCCTAACCAACCCAACCCAACCTAATCTAACCCAACTGATCCTAACCTGACCTAACCCAACCTAATCTAACCCAGCTGTTCGTAACCTGACCTAACCAAACCTAATCTAACCTAACTGATCCTAACCAACCCAACCTAATCTAACCCAACTGATCCTAACCAACCCAACCCAACCTAATCTAACCCAAGTGATCCTAACCAACCCAACCCAACCTAATCTAACCCAACTGATCCTAACCAACCCAACCCCACCTAATCTAACCTAACTGATCCTAACCAACCCAACCTAATCTAACCCAACTGATCCTAACCAACCCAACCCAACCTAATCTAACCCAACTGATCCTAACCAACCCAACCCAACCTAATCTAACCCAACTGATCCTAACCAACCCAACCCAACCTAATCTAACCCAACTGATCCTAACCAACCCAACCTAATCTAACCCAACTGCTCCTAACCAACCCAACCCAACCTAATCTAACCCAACTGATCCTAACCTGACCTAACCCAACCTAATCTAACCCAACTGATCCTAACCAACCCAACCCAACCTAATCTAACCCAGCTGATCCTAACCTGACCTAACCCAACCTAATCTAACCCAGCTGTTCGTAACCTGACCTAACCAAACCTAATCTAACCTAACTGATCCTAACCAACCCAACCTAATCTAACCCAACTGATCCTAACCAACCCAACCCAACCTAATCTAACCCAGCTGATCCTAACCTGACCTAACCCAACCTAATCTAACCCAACTGCTCCTAACCAACCCAACCCAACCTAATCTAACCCAACTGATCCTAACCAACCCAACCTAATCTAACCCAACTGATCCTAACCTGACCTAACCCAACCTAATCTAACCCAACTAATCCTAACCAACCCAACCCAACCTAATCTAACCCAACTGATCCTAACCAACCCAACCCAACCTAATCTAACCCAACTGATCCTAACCTGACCTAACCCAACCTAATCTAACCCAAGTGATCCTAACCAACCCAACCCAACCTAATCTAACCCAACTGATCCTAACCAACCCAACCTAATCTAACCCAACTGCTCCTAACCAACCCAACCTAATCTAACCCAACTGATCCTAACCAACCCAACCCAACCTAATCTAACCCAACTGCTCCTAACCAACCCAACCCAACCTAATCTAACCCAACTGCTCCTAACCAACCCAACCCACCCCACCCCAACCCAACCCCACCTAACGCCGGTGCTTCCCTCCCATCCGCAGCATCGCGGTGCAGGCGCTGAAGGCGATGCTGGTCCGTGGGGGCAGCGAGGACGTGGCCAAGGCTGTGGACAGCGCCGGTGCCTGGGAGCTGATGGCGAGCCCGGAGAGGCACCACGATGGGATCACCGTGCTGGCTGGGTGAGGGCCCTGCTGCTCCGGCATCGCCTGCGGCACTGGGGCAGGAGCTGCATTGGAGCACTGGGGCTGGGAGAGCACCCACAGGAAGCGGGGAGGGATGCACCGGAGCCCATGCAGGGTCTGCAGCATCACTGAGGGCTTGGTGCTGGGTTCTGCCCTGATGCCCACGGTGGGGTGGCAGCGGGGTCCCCCCGTGGTGTGTCTGTGCCAGTCCCACTGGGGCTGTGCAGCAGCTCTTCAGCCCTGGCATGGCATGATGGAACGGGTTGGGATGAAGGGAGCTTGAAGCTCCTCCAGCTCCAACCCCTGCCAGGGCAGGGACCCCTTCCCCTGGAGCAGGGTGCTCCGAGCCCCTGTGTCCAAGCTGCCCTTGAGCACTGCCAGGGATGGAGCATCCCAAACCTCTTCCATGGGGAAGAACTCCCCAAGATCCCATCAGTTCTTCCCTCTTCCTCCTCCTCCCATCCCTGCCTCCCTTGTCCCAACCCCTCTCTCCAGGTCCCCTGCAGCCCCTTCAGGCACTGGAGCTGCTCTCAGCTCTCCCCTTCAGGAGCCTTCTCTTCCCCAGGCTGCCCCAGCCCAGCTCTCTCAGCCTGGCTCCAGAGCAGAGCTGCTCCAGCCCTCGCAGCAGCCCCGTGGCCTCCCCTGGACTCCCTCCAGCAGCTCCACGCTCTCCCTGTCATCCAGACCTTTTGCTTGCCCATCCCATTGGAGCTCAGGCTCCCCGTTCCCTTCTAACCAAGGGATGACACCGAAAGGTCTTGGCTGGGAACTCCTTTTCCCTTTCCCTGCTGCTGCAGTGTCTTTGCAGTCCATCAGGGATCGCAGCGGCCCCGGTCCCTGCGGGTGGCTGCTGGCCTCTGCCCATCCTTCCATGGCATTAGGCAGTGAGGCCAAGGGACAGACACAGCCCATGGCTGGGTATGGTGAAACCTGGTTCAGGCCAGGAGCTCTCTCTCTGTCCCTCCACCCAGTGCCATTAATAGCTCTTGGATGGCTGCGGAGGAGACGAGCAGCTTGGGATTTTCCAGTGTTCCCGACCAAAGCTTTATTGAGCCTCCCAAACACTTGAGAGTCTCATCCCCAGCAGGAACCGTCCCTCCTGGCCAAGGGCTGCTGCTGCGCGCCAGGATCCAGCCTGCCCCGTGCTTCATCCCAGGCCAGGGCCACCGGCTCCTCAGTGCTGGTGGCAGCGGCCGGTGCTGCCTGCAGGGGGGTGCAGATGTGAGGGTGCAGGCGGTGCAGGCAGCCCACGGCCGTGCCGGTGGCTTCTGCCCTCCCATGGCGCGGGAGGAGGCTGGAGCTCGCTGTGGCAGCCCCATGGCACGGGGCTTGGTGCCAGAGCCCCACAGACCCCTGGGCGGAGGGACCCCGGTGCCGTGGCCACCAGTAGCCGCAGTGCCGCAGCCCCCTGTGTCTCTCCCCCCAGCGCCATGGCCCGGCACGCCGGCCCCCGCCTGCCCCCGATCGTCAAGAACCTCATCCCGACGCTGAGCAGCGTCTTCGAGAGCCAGAGGATCACCACCACGGCCTTCCTCGCTGAGGTGAGCGGGGCCTCTCCGTCTGTCCGTCCGTCGTCCATCCGTCATCCATCCATCTGTCCATCCATCATCCGCCTGTCCATCATCCATCCATCCATCATCCATCCATCCATCATCCGCCTGTCCATCATCCATCCATCCATCATCCATCCGTTCATCATCCGCCTGTCCATCATCCATCCATCCATCATCCATCCGTTCATCATCCAACTGTCCATCATCCATCTGTCCATCATCCGCCTGTCCATCATCCATCCATCCATCATCCATCCGTCATCCATCCAACTGTCCATCATCCGCCTGTCCATCATCCATCCATCCATCATCCATCCGTTCATCATCCAACTGTCCATCATCCATCTGTCCATCATCCAACTGTCCATCATCCATCCATCCATCATCCATCCGTCATCCATCCAACTGTCCATTATCCGCCTGTCCATCATCCATCCATCCATCATCCGCCTGTCCATCATCCATCCATCCATCATCCATCCGTCATCCATCCAACTGTCCATCATCCGCCTGTCCATCATCCATCCATCCATCATCCGCCTGTCCATCATCCATCCATCCATCATCCATCTGTCCATCATCCGTCTGTCCATCCATCATCCATCCATCTGTCCATCATCCAACTGTCCATCATCCATCTGTCCATCATCCATCTGTCCATCATCCATCCATCCATCATCCATCCGTTCATCATCCGTCTGTCCATCCATCATCCATCCATCTGTCCATCATCCAACTGTCCATCATCCATCTGTCCGTCATCCATCCAACTGTCCATCATCCGCCTGTCCATCATCCATCCATCCATCATCCATCCATCCATCCATCATCCAACTGTCCATCATCCATCTGTCCATCATCCAACTGTCCATCATCCATCTGTCCATCATCCATCTGTCCATCCATCATCCATCCATCTGTCCATCATCCATCTGTCCATCATCCATCTGTCCATCCATCATCCATCCGTTCATCATCCAACTGTCCATCATCCATCTGTCCATCATCCGTCTGTCCATCATCCGTCTGTCCATCCATCATCCATCCATCTGTCCATCATCCAACTGTCCATCATCCATCCATCATCCATCCAACTGTCCATCATCCGCCTGTCCATCATCCATCCATCCATCATCCATCCGTTCATCATCCAACTGTCCATCATCCATCTGTCCATCATCCGTGTGTTCCTCGTCCATCTGTCCATCCATCATCCATCCAACTGTCCATCATCCGTCTGTTCATCATCCATCTGTCCATCCATCATCCATCCGTCATCCGTCCATCATCCATCTGTCCATCATCCATCTGTCCATCCATCATCCATCTGTCCATCCATCATCCATCTGTTCATCCATCATCCATCTGTCCATCATCCATCTGTCCATCATCCATCTGTCCATCCATCATCCATCTGTCCATCCATCATCCATACATCCATCATCCATCTGTGCATCATCCATCTGTCCATCATCCATCTGTCCATCCATCCATCCATCCATCCATCATCCATCTGTCCATCCATCCATCCAACTGTCCATCATCCATCCATCCAACTGTCCATCATCCATCCATCCAACTGTCCATCATCCATCTGTCCATCCATCCATCCCTCCATCCATCCTCCATCCCTCCATCATCCATCCATTCATCATCCATCCATCTATCCATACATACATACATCCCTCCATCCATCCCCCCATCCATCCCCCCATTCATCCATCTATCCATCCACCCATCCATCCCTCCGTCCACCCATCCATCCATCCCTCCATCCACCCCTCCATCCATCCCTCCATCCATCCATCCATCCCCCCATCCATCCCCCCATCCCTCCATCCCCCCATCCCTCCATCCATCCATTCATCCATCTATCCATCCACCCCTCCATCCGTCCATCACCCACCCATCCATACCCCCATCCATCCCTCCATCCCTCCATCCCCCCATCCCCCCATCCATCCATCCCTCCATCCATCCCTCCATCCCTCCCCCCATCCATCCCTCCGTCCCCCCATCCACCCCCCCATCCATCCCCCCCTCCCCCCCCCTCCCTCCCCCCATCCCATAATCCACAGAACCATCCAGGTTTGCTCTTTCCGATCAAGTCCAAGCGTTCCCCCCGCACTGCCGCCCCCCCCCGGCGCTGGGGGCCTTGTCTCCGTGGGGCGGGAGCGCTCCCCCCGGCGCTCCCCGCAGGAGCCGGGCCTCGGGTTCAGCCGTGCCGGGTCCCTGGGCGGGCGCTGGCCGCATCCTGACGTCCCCCCCGCAGGAATGGGGTGACTCAAGCCCTTTCCGGCCGACTGCGGCCCCCCCGCTCCGCACCCCCGGCGCTGCCGCTGCCAGCGGCGCAGCTCCAGACCCGTCCCGTCCCGTCCCGTCCCGTCCCGTCCCGTCCCGCACCGCCGGCAGCGGCGCTCGCTGTGGGGCCGCTGTGGGGCCGGGGCTGTACCCGCCAGCTCCCCCCCTCCTTGCTCCTGTGATGGGGCCCTTGGGTGCCTCCTGGGAGCAGCCACGGGGCTGGAGGTGGCGGCTTCGGGACCCCAACGTGGAGGGGGGGGCACAGGAGGCACTGCCCGGGGTGACAGCACCGCCCCGGGCATAGGGGTGGGGGCTCCGTGACAGCCCCGTGGGGGCTGTGGGTGCTGTGGGTCCTGTCAGTGCTCTGGGTGCTGTGGGTGCTGCGGGTGCTGTGGGTGCTGTGAGTCCTGTCAGTGCTCTGGGTGCTGCAGGTGCTGCGGGTGCTGTGGGTGCTGTGGGTCCTGTCAGTGCTCTGGGTGCTGCGGGTGCTGCGGGTGCTGTGGGTGCTGTGAGTCCTGTCAGTGCTCTGGGTGCTGTGGGTGCTGTGGGTGCTGTGAGTCCTGTCAGTGCTCTGGGTGCTGCCAGTGCTGCGGGTGCTGTGGGTGCTGTTGATGCTGTGGGTGCTGTGGGGGCTGTGGGTGCTGTGAGTCCTGTCAGTGCTTTGGGTGCTGTGAGTCCTGTCAGTGCTTTGGGTGCTGCCAGTGCTGCAGGTGCTGTGGGTGCTGTTGATGCTGTGGGTGCTGTGGGTCCCTGGGTGCTGTGCGGACTGTGGGGGCTGTGAGTCCTGTCAGTGCTCTGGGTGCTGTGGGTGCTGTTGATGCTGTGGGGGCTGTGGGTTCTGTCAGTGCTGTGATTCCTGTCAGTGCTCTGGGTGCTGCCAGTGCTGCGGATGCTGTGGGTGCTGTGGATACTGTGGGTGCTGTGGGTGCTGTCAATGCTGTCATTACTGTGGATGCTGTGAGTGCTGTGGGTGCTGGTGGCAGTGCTGTGGGTGCTGTTGTTGCTGTGGGTGCTATGGGTGCCAGTGGCAGTGCTGTGGGTGCTGTAGGTGCTGTTGTTGCTGTGGGTGCTATGGGTGCCGGTGGCAGTGCTGTGGGTGCTGTGGGTGCTGTTGATGCTGTGGGTGCTATGGGTGCTGTGGGGGCTGTGGGTACTGTGGGTGCTGTTGATGCTGTGGGTGCTGTTGATGCTGTGGGTGCTGTGGGTGCTATGGGTGCTGTGGGTGCTGTGGGTACTGTGGGTGCTGTTGATGCTGTGGGTGCTGTGGGTGCTGTTGATGCTGTGGGGGCTGTGGGTGCTACGGGTGCTGTGGGGGCTGTGGATGCTGTGTGTGCTATGGGTGCCGGTGGCAGTGCTGCATGCCCAGCCCAAGCCCACACTGCTGGGTGTGGGGCAGGCTCTGGGCTCCCAGGGACCCACAGCACCCACAGTGGGGTGGGCCCTATGCTGGCTCCATGGGCCCTATCCTGGCTCCATGGGCCCTATCCTGGCTCCATGGGCCCTATCCCTGCTCCATGGGCCCTATCCTGTCCCTGCTGACCCTCGCCTGTGCTCCAGCTCCTCAGCAGCAGCGTGGTGAACGACCTGATGGTGCTGGAGCCGGTGCTGGACGGGCTGGCCGGGCGGCAGAAGGACCCCTGCACGCTGGTGCGGATGCTGGTGCTGCGCGGGCTCGGCAACGTCGCCGCCGGCTCCCCGGACAAGGTGAGAGCGGGACCGGGACCTGTGGGGATCAGGGGGGGACACAGGGGGGCACGGGGCCCCTGGGGATGGGGGGAGCTGGAGCAATGGGGATGGCAGCTCCCAAAGCGCGGTGGCGGCTGCCCCACAGGAGCAGCATCGCCGAGCTGCGATGCCTCCGCTCCCTGCAGCTCCAGGGCATTCCAGTCATGGAGCCATGGAATGGGTTGGGTTGGGTTGAGTTGGGTTGGGTTGGGTTGAGTTGGGTTGGGTTGGGTTGAGTTGGGTTGGGTTGAGTTGGGTTGGGTTGGGTTGAGTTGGGTTGGGTTGGGTTGAGTTGAGTTGAGTTGGGTTGGGAGGGAGCTCAAAGCTCCTCCATTCCCAGCCCTTGCCATGGGCTTGCACCGGAGCAGGGTGCTCGGAGCCCCTGTG
Organism: Pezoporus flaviventris; assembly: GCF_033815535.1. NCBI lineage: Eukaryota > Metazoa > Chordata > Aves > Psittaciformes > Psittacidae > Pezoporus > Pezoporus flaviventris. The sequence goes on along the minus strand of NW_026892729.1, from coordinate 152,948 downwards.
TCCAAGCTGCCCTTGAGCACTGCTGGGGATGGAGCATCCCAAACCTCTCCCTTCAACCCCTTCCATGTCCCAGCGCCCTCATGGGGAAGAACTTCCCAAGATCCCATCGACTCTTCCCTCTTCCAGCGTGAGCCCTTCCTCCTCATCCTTTTCTGTATGCACAGGGCACGTGTGCTGGTGGCTCTTATTCAGCCTGGAGTCCACCGTAACCCCGATCCTTTTCAGGTCTTTTCAGTGTCCTTTTTGCATTGCTCATCTCTGTGCCTCTGCTGAAGCGCACGCTGTCTGCGCCTGTACTTCTGGGATGTCCTCGCTTGTTAGTGCAAGCATTGCAGCACCCTGGCCCCGTTTGTAGGGCTTTAAGCGGTGTCTCGGGCGCGCTGCGGCGCGTTCCCTCTGAAAACGCCTGTTGAAAATGCCTTGGGCATCCTTGATTTTGATGATTTAGTGCAAGGTGTCCCTGCCCACGGCAGGGGGGTCGCAACCAGATGATCCTTAGGGCCTTTCCGACCCTAACGCTTCTATGATTCTATGATCCCATCCTTACACGGCCCCAAGCCCCTCTCCAGGTTTCCTATAGCCGAATGGATCCCATAAAGCAAAGCCATCCCCTGCCCGTGGGTTGGAGGTAGGGCTGTGGCTTTGCAAGGAGGGTAGGAATGAGCCCATGGGGTTGAGGCTCTCCCACCCTGCTCTGCAGCCCCTCGGTGACCGCAGGGCCTGTCCCCACCTGGAGATGCTTTGCTGTGCTGGTCGCAGTTCAAGTTATCTTCCAGCTCCTTCCATCTGGGAGCCGCGTGTGGGGCAGGAGAAAACCCCCCCAGGCATCTTCACCCCCATGGGGACCGCTCTTGCTGCCTCTGCCCTTGCAGGTGAGGAAGCACGGAGCCAAGCTGCTGGCCTCCATGGTCAGTGGCATGGATGACAAGGATGACCCCCACAACCTGGTTGCGCTGGAGGCCATGTCCAGCCTCTCCAAGCTTCTGGATCACGTGGAGGAGCGAGACATCCAGTCCATGCTGCTGCACATCGCCATCAGGATCCGGCCCTTCTTCGACAGCGTAAGGCTGGGCCAGGGCCACTGCCGGGCTGTCCGGATGAGCTGGGTCAGGGGATCATGGAGCTGGGGTGGGAAGGGAGCTTCAGGCTCCTCCAGCTCCAACCACGGGCAGGGCAGGGACCCCTTCCCCTGGAGCAGGGTGCTCCGAGCCCCTGTGTCCAAGCTGCCCTCGAGCACTGCCAGGGATGGAGCATCCCAAACCTCTCCCTTCAACCCCTGCCATGGGGAAGAACTCCCCAAGCTCCCATCAACTCTTCCCTCTTCCTCCTCCTCCCATCCCTGCCTCCCTTGTCCCAAGGCTCCCTGCAGCCCCTTCAGGCACTGGAGCTGCTCTCAGCTCTCCCCTTCAGGAGCCTTCTCTGCTCCAGCCTCCCCATTGACAGCAGCGTTTCTGCTGCTGCTGCTGCACCCTGGGTGCTGAGTGCTGGGAGCTGGGAGCTGGGTGCTGAGTGCTGAGTGCCGGGTGCTGAGTGCTTGGTGCAGGGTGCTGAGTGCAGGGTGCAGGGTGCTGAGTGCTGGGTGCTGAGTGCTGGGTGCAGGGTGCTGAGTGCTGAGTGCCGGGTGCTGAGTGCTTGGTGCAGGGTGCTGAGTGCAGGGTGCTGAGTGCTGGGTGCCGGGTGCTGAGTGCTGGGTGCTGAGTGCTGGGTGCTGAGTGCTGGGTGCTGAGTGCTGAGTGCCGGGTGCTGAGTGCTGGGTGCAGGGTGCTGAGTGCTGAGTGCCGGGTGCTGAGTGCTTGGTGCAGGGTGCTGAGTGCAGGGTGCAGGGTGCTGAGTGCTGGGTGCCGGGTGCTGAGTGCCGGGTGCTGAGTGCTGGGTACAGGGTGCTGAGTGCAGGGTGCCGGGTGCTGAGTGCTGGGTGCTGAGTGCTGGGTACAGGGTGCTGAGTGCAGGGTGCCGGGTGCTGAGTGCTGGGTGCAGGGTGCAGAGTGCAGAGTGCAGGGTGCAGGGTGCTGGGTGCAGGGTGCTTAGCGCAGGGTGCTGGGTGCAGAGTGCAGGGTGCTGGGTGCTTAGTGCAGGGTGCAGATTGCAGGGTGCAGATTGCAGGGTGCTGGGTGCAGGGTGCAGAGTGCAGGGTGCTGAGCACAGGGTGCCGGGTGCTGGGTGCAGGGTGCAGGGCGCACAGTGCAGAGTGCAGGGTGCTGAGCACAGGGTGCAGGGTGCCGGGTGCAGGGTGCTGGGTGCCGGTTGCAGGGTGCTGAGTGCTGGGTGCAGAGTGCAGAGTGCAGGGTGCTGGGTGCTGGGTGCTGGGTGCAGGGTGCAGGGTGCCGGGTGCAGGGTGCTGGTTGCAGGATGCCGGTTGCAGGGTGCCGGGTGCTGTTGTCCCGGGCAGGACGTTCCGGTTGCAGCTCTTTCCCTCTGATCCCCCCCTGCCCTGTGCCCAGGAGCAGCCCGAGCTCCGGCTCTCCTCCATCGTCCTCTTCGGCCACCTGAGCCGCTTCAGCCGCGGCCACTGCGAGCTCTTCCTGGAGCAGATCCTCAACGGCCTCGTGCCGCTGCTGCTGCACCTGCAGGACCCGCAGCCGGACGTGGTCAACGTGAGTACCCCCTGCACCGCTGCGCGACGCGAACGGGGACCCCCCCCCCCCGCCGCCGCAGCGCGCTGCATCCCCTGCTCTGCACCCAGGCCTGCAAGTTCGCCCTCCGCATGTGCGGCCCCAGCATGGGCTGCGAGGGGCTGCGGGCCATGTTCCGCAACCACCTGCAGGAGGGCAGGAGCCTGCACTACGGGGAGTTCATCAACAACGTCTGCAAGCACCTGGTGAGTGCGGCGCTCCCGTGTCCCCCCTTCCCCTGCTCGGCCCCGTGCCTGCGCTGTGCCGCATCCCTGCTGCCCCTGCCCTAGATGCAGAGCTACCCGGAGATGCTGAACCGCCTGCTCCTCACCAACCTCTTCTACTTCAAGAGCACCTGGGCTGACATCCGAGCGGCAGCGCCCATGTTCATCGGTGGGTGAGGGCCGGGGCTGCAGCGCGGGGATGCATGGGTGATGCCCTTAATGCGGCCTGGAGCAGCCTGGGAGATGCTCCAAGGACCCCAAGCCCGTCTCTGCTCTGGAGAGGTGGGAGAAGGGGAGAGCTGAGAGCAGCTCCAGTGCCTGAAGGGGCTGCAGGGAGCCTTGGGACAAGGGAGGCAGGGATGGGAGGAGGAGGAAGAGGGAAGAGTTGATGGGAGCTTGGGGAGTTCTTCCCCATGGAAGGGGTTGAAGGGAGAGGTTTGGGATGCTCCATCCCTGGCAGTGCTCGAGGGCAGCTTGGACACAGGGGCTCGGAGCACCCTGCTCCAGGGGAAGGGGTCCCTGCCCATGGCTGGAACTGGAGGAGCTTTAAGGTCCCTTCCCACCCAAACCTTCCATGGATCCATGTGAGGCTCCTTGGTGGGATCCGGACCAAGCCCTGCCCCTGGACTCTCTCCTCAGGCTTCCTGGTGCTGCACGTGGATGAGGATCACTGCCAGCAAGTGGATCTTGACCAGCTCATTTCGGGTGAGTCACGAGCACCAGAGCTGGGGTTCAGACCCGTGGGATGGGGCTCCTGCTCTTTGGGATGGGGCCCGAGGACCAGCAGCTCTTTAAGGCCGTCACAGCCTCACGTTCCACGTCCCATGGTGTCCCTGCCCATGGCAGGGGGCACGAACTGGATGCTCTTTAAGGTCCCCTGATCCCAACCCATTCCATGACTCCGTGATGTGCAGGTGCAGCGGGATCCCGGCAGCACCGGCTGCATCCCTGTGTGACCCAGGGCACGCCGGGAGCATCCTTCACCTCCCGAGCAGCCAATGGGTGATCCCAGCACCAGCAGCAATGGGGGGGTCCTGCGGGGATGCTGCTGGTGCTGCGGGGATGCTGCAACAGCCTTCGTGTGGCACAGGGGCTGGGGCTGCAGGGTGGGCTCAGTGGGGTACAGTGGGACCCCCAGAGCCAGGCATGGGCCCCTCATGAGATCAGCTCCGTGGCTGAGGCTTGGGGGTGTTTGCAGCAGGTTTGGATGCTCAGGGGTGTTCGCAGCAGGTTTGGATGCCCAGGAAGGGCTCAGGGGGTGTTTGCTGCAGGTTTGGATGCTCAGGGGTGTTCGCAGCAGGTTTGGATGCCCAGGAAGGGCTCAGGGGTGTTCGCAGCAGGTTTGGATGCTCAGGGAGGGCTCAGGGGTGTTCGCAGCAGGTTTGGATGCTCAGGGAGGGCTCAGGGGTGTTCGCAGCAGGTTTGGATGCCCAGGAAGGCTCAGGGGTGTTCGCAGCAGGTTTGGATGCTCAGGGAGGGCTCAGGGGTGTTCGCAGCAGGTTTGGATGCTCAGGAAGGGCTCAGGGGTGTTCGCAGCAGGTTTGGATGCTCAGGAAGGGCTCAGGGGTGTTTGCAGCAGGTTGGATGCTCAGGGGTGTTCGCAGCAGGTTTGGATGCTCAGGGAGGGCTCAGGGGTGTTCGCAGCAGGTTTGGATGCTCAGGGAGGGCTCAGGGGTGTTCGCAGCAGGTTTGGATGCTCAGGGGTGTTTGCAGCAGGTTTGGATGCCCAGGAAGGGCTCAGGGGTGTTTGCAGCAGGTTTGGATGCTCAGGGGTGTTCGCAGCAGGTTTGGATGCTCAGGGAGGGCTCAGGGGTGTTCGCAGCAGGTTTGGATGCCCAGGAAGGGCTCAGGGGTGTTCGCAGCAGGTTTGGATGCCCAGGAAGGGCTCAGGGGTGTTCGCAGCAGGTTTGGATGCTCAGGGGTGTTCGCAGCAGGTTTGGATGCTCAGGGAGGGCTCAGGGGTGTTCGCAGCAGGTTTGGATGCTCAGGAAGGGCTCAGGGGTGTTCGCAGCAGGTTTGGATGCCCAGGAAGGGCTCAGGGGTGTTTGCTGCAGGTTTGGATGCCCAGGAAGGGCTCAGGGGTGTTCGCAGCAGGTTTGGATGCTCAGGGGTGTTCGCAGCAGGTTTGGATGCTCAGGGAGGGCTCAGGGTGTTCGCAGCAGGTTTGGATGCCCAGGAAGGGCTCAGGGGTGTTTGCAGCAGGTTTGGATGCTCAGGGGTGTTCGCAGCAGGTTTGGATGCTCAGGAAGGGCTCAGGGGTGTTTGCAGCAGGTTTGGATGCCCAGGAAGGGCTCAGGGGTGTTTGCAGCAGGTTTGGATGCCCAGGAAGGGCTCAGGGTGTTCACAGCAGGTTTGGATGCTCAGGGGTGTTTGCAGCAGGTTTGGATGCTCAGGGGTGTTCGCAGCAGGTTTGGATGCCCAGGAAGGGCTCAGGGGTGTTCGCAGCAGGTTTGGATGCCCAGGAAGGGCTCAGGGTGTTCACAGCAGGTTTGGATGCTCAGGGGTGTTCGCAGCAGGTTTGGATGCTCAGGGGTGTTCGCAGCAGGTTTGGATGCTCAGGGGTGTTCGCAGCAGGTTTGGATGCTCAGGGGTGTTCGCAGCAGGTTTGGATGCTCAGGGGTGTTCGCAGCAGGTTTGGATGCTCAGGAAGGGCTCGGGCATCCTTTGCCGTGGCCGCAGCCGCTCGCGGTCTCCCCGCGCTGGGCTCCGCGCAGCCCCCTTGCCGCCGGTGCCCTTTTGGAGCGGCGTTAAGCGATTTTCCTGGATCTCCGGGCTTTTTCCCCGTCGCGGTGACCTCATCGCATGCAGTCATGCTCGGAAAGCGCCGGAGCGTGCCAGAGGCGGCTTAAAAAGCACTAAAAAAGGAAAAACCATCTTTCCGTTGGCCCGCCGAGCCCGGGCCAGAAGAAAAGGGGCCTTTTCTGTGCGCTCCGAGTGAAAGGCGATCCGCCCGCCGGTGAGTAATGCCTGGAGCCGGCAGCGCGGATTGGGTTGCGAGAGCTTCCCGTGTTGAGCCGGCTCCAGGGGGCCGGGCTGGCTGCAGGTGCCCCCCCCCCCCCGCCGCCGGTGGGGCTGGGAGCCGATGGGGAAGCACCGGGAGCCGCTCCAGGCGCTGGGGGTTGAGGGGAGCGTGGGGACGGTGCTGTCTGCACCACCCCCTTGGCAGGGCCGGGGGAGCCCCAGCTCCTGCCCCACATCCCCTGGACCCCCGCCCCCAGCGTCGGGGGGCATCGCAGCAGAGTAAAGGGTGCTGGGGTGAGGGGGGGTCCAGCCCTTGGGGTGTGATGGGGATGGGGATGGAGCCAGCAGAGGGTCCGGTACCCCTGGGTTCGATTCATGGTCATGGAGTCATGGGACGGGTTGGGATGAAGGGAGCTGAAAGCTGCTCCAGCTCCAACCCCTTCCACCGGAGCAGGGTGCTCCGAGCCCCTGTGTCCAAGCTGCCCTCGAGCACTGCCAGGGATGGAGCATCCAAACCTCTCCCTTCAACCCCTGCCATGGGGAAGAACTCCCCAAGCTCCCATCAACTCTTCCCTCTTATCCCATCCCAACCCCTCTCCAGGCTCCCCGCAGCCCCTTCAGGCTCTGGGGCTGCTCTCAGGTCCCGCAGGATCCCCTCTGGGGCCGGGTTTGGGTCCTGCCCCCCTCCAACCTCTCTGTGCTCTGCTCCTCCCAGCTCTGAACCTGCTCCTGAAGGACCCCGTCCCCTCGGTCCGTGTGAAGGTGGCCGAGACCCTGGGCCGCCTGGTGCGGATCCTGTGAGCAGGGATCCAGGGCCGGGTCCTCGCCGTGGCCAACCCCAGGGCTCTGCTGCATCCGCCCCATCGGCAGCTCCATCCTCACCCCCTGCTCCCGCCGGCCCCGGACCACGGTGGGCATTGGTTGTTCAATGGGATGGGTTATGGGGGGTCCTCGGTGGGTGGGAAGGGGCTGTTGGGGCCATGGGTTGGCAGCACCCCTGCTCAGGATGGAGCCCCCAAACCCGCTGCTGCTGCTGATCCTGGGTCCCCATCGCTGGGTGCTGTTGGTGGCTGACCCCCCCCCTCCCCAGGTACTTGTACATAAGTGTATTTTTAAATAAAGCTCTTTGCTCCTCAAGCTTTGGGGATGAAGGGGCCGGTGGGGACCCCCCACTGCTGCCCCCTGAGGTGGCCATGGGGGGGTCTATGGGGAGGGAGCAGCGTGGGATGTGCCTGTGCAGGATCCCCTATGGAGGAAGATGCTCGGTCACCCAAAGGGGCAGTGCGGGCTCTACCCAAGGGGTGCCCCAGTGCTGGTCCTGCCCCATGTGCGTGGTGCTGGTGCTGCCCCATCTCCCCCCGCTCTGGGTCTTTGTCTCCTGTTCCCATCCCTGCTCCCTGGGCTGGGAGCTCACCCGCTCTGAGGGTGCTTCCACCACAAACCAGCAGCACTGAGGGAGCTATGGGGGGTCCCGGCGCACAGCCCGGCTCCATCCTCCTCCTCCTCAGCGCCCCCCAAGAGCTCTTGGCCCTGGCACTACCAATGGGACCACAGGGCAGCACATGGGGGTCCTCCTCTGGGTCCATTGGGACTGCTCCCCCCCCGGGTGACCCTATTTGCTCTGGGGGGTTCACCCCATCACCTGCAGGGCCACCACCGGAGGCACCAGCACTGAGAAGGGTTTTCGGGGGGGGGGGGGGGGGGGCTCCACGTGCCCTATTCCAGCCCTGCAGGAAGCAGCACAGGGATGTACCCCAAAGGATTTAATGGGGAAGGGGCTGTGGATCCCGGCACCGTGCCGGGATGCTGGCGCCGGGCAGCAGCTACGTGTAGAGCCGGATGGTGCCGTCGGCGCCGGAGGAGAAGACCCAGGGCTGTGTGGGGTGGAAGAGCACGTCCAGGACCCCCAGGTCCAGCGTTGGTGCGTGGCCCTTGAGCACCTTGACGGGCACCAGCAATGGGTTCTGCAGGAGGTCGCTGCGGAGGAGGAGGAGGAAGAGGAGGAGGATGCTCAGGGATGGAGCACGAACCGGGGCGGAAAAGCCCTTTAGGCTCCTCAGGTCTAACCCCAGCACTGCCAAGGCCACCCCTGACCCACGGCTGCGGGGTTTGGGGTTCATCCCCCGCTTCCGAGCCCAGCCCCAGCCCCAGCCCCACACGTACTTGTAGACCATCCCGTGGCACACGATGACGGTGCCGTCGTCCGAGGCCGAGGCGAAGAGCGGGTACCGCTTGTGGAAGGCCACGCTCCGCAGGGCTCGCTTGTGGTGCCTGCAGGGCCAGGGCATGGGGACAAGGAGGGCAGGGGATGGAGGATCTGCCCCTGCGCCCGTGGACCCGGCTCTGCTCTCGATCAGGGAATGGCTTGGGTGCAAAGGGACCTTGAGGCTCCTCCAGGGAGCAGGGACCCCTTCCCCTGGAGCAGGGTGCTCCGAGCCCCTGTGTCCAAGCTGCCCTCGAGCACTGCCAGGGATGGAGCATCCCAAACCTCTCCCTTCAACCCCTGCCATGGGGAAGAACTCCCCAAGCTCCCATCAACTCTTCCCTCTTCCTCCTCCTCCCATCCCTGCCTCCCTTGTCCCAAGGCTCCCTGCAGCCCCTTCAGGCACTGGAGCTGCTCTCAGCTCTCCCCTTCAGGACCCTTCTCTGCTCCAGCCTCCCCATTGACAGCGACGTTTCTGCTGCTGCTGCTGCACCCTGGGTGCTGGAAGCTGGGTGCTGGGTGCTGGGAGCTGGGTGCTGGGAGCTGGGTGCTGGGTGCTGGGAGCTGGGTGCAGGGTGATGGGTGCAGAGTGCTGGGTGCAGGGTGCTGGGAGCTGGGTGCTGGGTGCTGGATGCAGGGTGCTGGGTCTAGGGTGCTGGGTGCAGGGTGCTGGGTCTAGGGTGCTGGGTGCAGGGTGCAGGGTGCTGGGTGCAGGGTGCTGGGTGTTGGGTGCTGGGAGCTGTGTGCTGGGTGCAGGTGCTGGGTGCAGAGAGCTGGGTGCAGGGTGCAGGGTGCTGGGTGCAGGGTGCTGGGTGCAGGGTGCAGGGTGCTGGGTGCAGGGTGCTGGGTGCATGGTGCTAGGTGTTGAGTGCAGGGTGCTGGGTGCAGGGTGCTGGGTGCAGGGTGCTGGGAGCTGGGTGCTGGATGCAGGGTGCTGGGTGCAGGGTGCTGGGTGCAGGGTGCTGGGTGCATGGTGCTGGGAGCTGGGTGCTGGGTGCTGGGTGCATGGTGCTGGGAGCTGGGTGCTGGGTGCAGGGTGCTGGGTGCAGGGTGCTGGGTGCAGAGAGCTGGGTGCTGGGTGCAGGGTGCTGGCTGCAGGGTGCTGGGTGCATGGTGCTAGATGTTGAGTGCAGGGTCCTGGATGCTGCCGCTTCCCAGACATCTCCAAGCCCCGCTGACCTCTGGTCCCCGTCCCCAGCCCAGCACAGGAGGCACCAGCACCAGGGCAGCGCCCCGATGGGCTCCATCCTGCTCCATCCCCCCCAAGGAGAGGGAAGAGGCCTCAGGGTGCTGGGGAGGGGGGGGGGTGTCAATGGGGAGCCACGGGCTCACCTCAGCATCTGGTAGGGTCTGGTGGAGAGGTCCAGGTCGAACCAGGCCAGTTTGCTGTCGTAGCTGCCACAGATGATGTTGTCACCTGTACGAGGCAACTGGGGCTTAGCAGGGACCCGAACCCCCCCCCATTGTCCTGCCTGCACCCCACGCTGCCCCGGCACCTACCCCCGGGGTGGATGGCCATGCTGGACACCCACTTGCAGTTGCTCATGAGCTTCTTGGTGAGCTCCTGCTTGAGCAGGTTGTAGACGCGGACGTAACGCTGCGTGGCCACGAAGAAATAGGGCCGGACGGGGTGGAAGAGCACGCACTGCACCAGCCCCTTGCCGCGGCGGAAGGGGCTCTGGCTCCAACGCTTGCTGCTCTGGTGGATGAGCACCTGCATGCTGCCGTTGTCCGCCACGACGCTGGCGAAGTAATCCCCTTTGCCGTGCCACGTGAGCTGCTTCACGGCCTGCGGGGCAGGGCTCTCAGTGGGGCTGCCCCATAGCGCCCGCCGCCCGCCGCCGTGCCCCCGCGCCCACCTTGGCGTGCTGCACGAGCAGGCGGACGCCTCGGCTCTGCTCCTCCGCGCTGGCCGTCACCCACTGCACCGGCTGGAGCCGCTCCTCCTCGGGGGGCACGAAGGAGGCCAGGACCTGGTCCGTGGCCCCATAGAGGAGCTTGTCCCCCAGGCAGGGGTTCACCAGCAGCACCGACTGCTCCCTGCGGAGCCGGGGCGAGGGGGGGAAGGATGCGGGTGAGGAGATGGAAACCCCTCTGCAAGCCGTGGGATGGCCCCACGGGCAATGGGGGGGATGTGGGGCTCTGCAAGGAGTCAGCTCCTTCCATAGCCCGAACGCCCTGTGGGGCACTGGGGATGGGGGGCAGTGCCCGGGGCAGGGACTGATGGAACCCCTGAGGTGGGAGAAGCATCAAACCCACGTCCCCGGGTGCCACCCCCACACAGATGCCCCGGAGCCATCACCCCAGGGCGATGGGGCCACCAAAGGCAGGGTCCCAGCGATCCCCATTGATGCTGTGGGGCGGCACCAGCCTGGAGGTGCCCCTTGGGCAGGCTCCGGCACAGGGAACACCCCCCCCCTCCAGCTGTGGGTGCTGTTGATGCTGTGGATGCTGTGGGTGCTGTGGATGCTGTGGGGGCTGTGGGTGCTGTGGGTGCTGTGGATGCTGTGGATGCTGTGGGTGCTGTGGATGCTGTGGATGCTGTGGGTGCTGTGGATGCTGTGGATGCTGTTGATGCTGTGGGTGCTGTGGATGCTGTGGGTGCTGTGGGTGCTGTGGATGCTGTTGATGCTGTGGGTGCTGTGGATGCTGTGGATGCTGTGGGTGCTGTGGATGCTGTTGATGCTGTGGGTGCTGTGGATGCTGTGGGTGCTGTGGGTGCTGTGGGCGCTGTGGATGCTGTGGGTGCTGTGGATGCTGTTGATGCTGTGGGTGCTGTGGATGCTGTGGATGCTGTGGGTGCTGTGGATGCTGTTGATGCTGTGGGTGCTGTGGATGCTGTGGGTGCTGTGGGTGCTGTGGGCGCTGTGGATGCTGTGGGTGCTGTGGATGCTGTTGATGCTGTGGGTGCTGTGGATGCTGTTGATGCTGTGGGTGCTGTGGATGCTGTGGGCGCTGTGGGTGCTGTGGGTGCTGTGGGTGCTGTGGGCGCTGCGGGGACACTCACACGGCGATGGCCACCAAGCAGATGGAGGGGTTGGGGTTCCATGCGAGGCTCTTCACCACGCCCCCGACGGGCAGGGTCCGCACGCAGCGGGCGGTGCTCACCTCCCAGAACCGCACGGAGCCGTCGTCGGAGCCTGGGGGGCACCGGGGCAGGGCAGGGAGGTTGGGGGGGGGGGGACACGGATGGATGGGGGCTGGGTGAGGGGGGGGACCCCAGGACCCAGCCCAGAACCAACCCCCCCCCCCCCGGGTGTGCTGGGGGCACCCAGAGCGGGAGCAGCGATGCAATGGGGGGGGATCCTGCCCCGGGGCTGCGGGAAGGGGGGAGCTGAGAGCAGCTCCAGGGCATGAAGGGGCTGCAGGGAGCATGGAGAGGGGTTGGGATGAGGGATGGGAGGAGGAGGAAGAGGGAAGAGTTGATGGGAGCTTGGGGAGTTCTTCCCCATGGGAGAGGTTTGGGATGCTCCATCCCTGGCAGTGCTCGAGGGCAGCTTGGACACAGGGGCTCGGAGCACCCTGCTCCAGGGGAAGGGGTCCCTGCTCCCTGCAGGAGCTTTAAGCTCCGTTCATCCCAACCCATCCCACGGCTCCATGAGCACGGAGCTCCAGGCCCTGAGGCAGAGCAGCTCCGCGCCCCACGGCTCTGCCCCACACAGCAGCTCCTCCACCCCAGACACGATGCAACCCGGGGTGGGGGGAGGCTGGCGCCAGGGCACGGGCCCCATCCTGCAGCTCCATCCCGCGGTCCCTGCAGCTCCCGTGCTGGCTCCACCGCCCCGTCTGCAGCCGCTCCCATCCCTGGCTTCTCCCACGGGGTTACTTTGAACGCCTGCGCTCAGCCCCACTGCCAGCCCCACACCGGGATCTGCGCCTTGCTCGGGCAGCACCGGAGCAGGAACCCCCCCAGGGACCCCTTCCCCTGGAGCAGGGTGCTCCGAGCCCCTGTGTCCAAGCTGCCCTTGGGCACTGCCAGGGATGGAGCATCCCAAACCTCTCCCTTCAACCCCTGCCATGGGGAAGAACTCCCCAAGCTCCCATCAACTCTTCCCTCTTCCTCCTCCTCCCATCCCTGCCTCCCTTGTCCCAAGGCTCCCCGCAGCCCCTTCAGGCCCTGGAGCAGCCCCAGCCCTGGGAGCACCCGGCCCAGTGTGGGGGTCACATCCTTACCCGACACCAGCCACTGCCCGCTGGGGCTGATGCTGAGGCAGCGCACCAGGCTCGTGTGCCCGCGGTACACCTGGGGATGGAGGCAGGAGCAGGACGTGGGCGAGGGCACCCATGGGTCCCCGGAGCGAGCCCCAGCCCCGTGCACCCACTCACCAGGGCCTGGGTGGTGGGGAAGGGCTGCAGATCCCGGGGTTTGGGCAGCTTGGGGATGAGATCCTCCGGATCCACGTTGACCTGGGAGTGGGAGAGGCACCCAGGCCGCAGCTCAGCACCCCGGGGTGGGTGCCCTGCGCGCCACGGGCAGGCTCGGGCTCGAGAGCCCAAGCTCAGGGCTTGGAGCAGGATGGGAGCACAGGAGAGGGCTCATGGAAGGGTGGGCACGTCCCGGATCCCAGCTCAGGAGCTGGGCTGGGACCGGTGCTGAGGGGAGGTGCTGGGCACCAGGAGCAGGGGTGATGGGCGCCAGGAGCAGGGGATGGGTGCTGGATGCTGGGCACCAGGAGCAGGGGTTGGGTGCTGGATGCTGGGCACCAGGAGCAGGGGTTGGGTGCAGGTGCTGGGCACCAGGAGCAGGGGTTGGGTGCAGGGCACCAGGAGCAGGGGTTGGGTGCAGGTGCTGGGCACCAGGAGCAGGGGTTGGGTGCTGGGTGCTGGGCACCAGGAGCAGGGGTTGGGTGCTGGGTGCTGGGCACCAGGAGCAGGGGTTGGGTGCTGGGTGCTGGGCACCAGGAGCAGGGTTTGGGTGCAGGTGCAGGGCACCAGGAGCAGGGGTTGGGTGCTGGGTGCTGGGCACCAGGAGCAGGGTTTGGGTGCAGGTGCAGGGCACCAGGAGCAGGGTTTGGGTGCAGGTGCAGGGCACCAGGAGCAGGGGTTGGGTGCTGGGTGCTGGGCACCAGGAGCAGGGGTTGGGTGCTGGGTGCTGGGCACCAGGAGCAGGGTTTGGGTGCAGGTGCAGGGCACCAGGAGCAGGGGTTGGGTGCTGGGTGCTGGGCACCAGGATCCGTGGCTGCCCCCTTGGGGCACCCAGGGGCTGGAGCCGATCCCGGAGCCCCCCCCTCGCCCCCCAGGCCCCTCACCCTCATCCTCCTCTGGCGCGGGCAGAGGTAGAGGTCGAGGCAGCGCTCGAAGCGCTCGTGGATGAAGCGGGGGAACGCGGGCACTGCCCGCAGGCTGCGGTGCTGCTGCGGCACGAGGCTCAGCCTCCGCTCCGCCGGCTCCTGCTGCTCCCACGCCAGCCTCTGTGGGGCGGGGGGGCCCCGTCAGTGGGGACAGAGGCACCCCCGGGGCCGCCCTGCCCTGCTTCCAGCCCCCCCGCCCCAAACCTCAGCCCCATGGGGATGCGCCGCCTCCCTCTGGGTGCAGGATGGGGCCCGCCGCGGCAGCGCCTTCACCCTGGACCCCGTTCCCTGCTGTTGCCCCCCGGGAGCTCCCCCCACTCCTCAAGGCTGAGCACCCTTTGCTCCCCTCGCGAGGTCTCCGCCGGATCTGGTCCCTTGGGTGCCCTTCCAAAGCGCATCCCAAACCCCCCCCCCCCTGCATCCCAGCATCACCGCGCTGCCCCACGGCTCCTGGGGCCCCCTCACCTCCTCCTCGCTGAGCAGGTACTCGGGAGGGGGGTTGTAGGACTCCTCGTGCCCCGGCAGCTTCATCTTCGGGGCCGGGACGTGCATCTTGTGGCGGCCCAGGATGGAGTTGGGATCCTCGTGCGCCCAGAGGTCGTAGTAGGCGGGCGTCTCGTCCTTGGGCTTCCGAGGCTTGATCCAGCCCATCTTGATGGCATGGACCAGCTTGGAGACCTGTGGGGCAGGGGAGGAGGTGGGGCGGGGAGGAACCGGAGGCTCCTGCGGCCCGCTGGGGCCCGCAGCACGGCCCAGGGGTGGGAGGAGAGGACGCGGCCGTGTCCATCACCTTCTCCTTCTCGACGAGCGAGGGGATGAAGCTCCTCTTGTCGGCGGGGCGGTTGGTGACCGGGTGCAGCATCACCTCGTGCGTGAAGAAGTCCACGGCGGGCTGGGGAGGACACAGACGGAGGCAGAGGGACGCTGCGGCCGCTGCCCGCCGTGGGGCAGCCCCGTGGCCGCAGCGACAGCACGGCCCCGGCCCCACCTCGTAGGGGTCGAAGCGGACGTCCCCGAAGTGCCCCTTCTGCAGCCGCTGCACCAACGCCACCTCCTCGTCGCTCAGCCTCAGGTCTGCGCCCGTCCTCCCGTCCTGCACCGTCCTCCTGCGCGGCAGCCAGCGGGGCTCCCACCCAGCCCGCACCGGGGGGCACCCGGAGCTCTCCACCCCACATGGGCCCCGTTCCCGAGGCGCTCACCAGTAGTCGGGGTTCTCCATCTTCTCCAGGAACAGGTCCAGCTCGTCCTTGCTCCGGAGGGGTTTGTAGATCTTCCTGCCCTCCAGGTCGTAGCCGATGTGGGGGAAGTCCTGGTACCACTCCATGGGGATGTTGCCCACCGTGTTGCGGATGTCCTGCGGGGGAAGCAGAGGGGCAAGGGCGTGAGGGGAGGGCTGGGGGGCAGCACTGCAGGCGGACGCACCCCACTGCGCGCCGGGGGGGGTCAGACGCACTTGGGGAAGGTGATGTCCTCCCTTCTGCATCCTCGGTGCCCATCTGCAGGGCAGCGAGGATGCCCCAAGCCCCCCCCGATGCCCTGGTACCACACAGGGCTGGAGATGGGAGCGCCAGGATGGGGCTCTGCACATGGCCATGGGACCCACACATGGCCACGGGACCCACACATGGCCACGGGACCCACAGCTCCATGGCTTTTGGTACCACACATGGCCACGGGTCCCACAGCCCCATGGCTTTGGGTACCACACATGGCCATGGGACCCACACATGGCCACGGGACCCACAGCTCCATGGCTTTTGGTACCACACATGGCCACGGGTCCCACAGCCCCATGGCTTTGGTCACCACACATGGCAATGGCTCCCACAGCCCCATGGCTTTGGGTACCACACATGGCAATGGGTCCCACAGCCCCATGGCTTTGGGTACCACACATGGCCACGGGACCCACAGCTCCATGGCTTTGGGTTCCACACATGGCCATGGGACCCACACATGGCCACGGGACCCACAGCTCCATGGCTTAGGGTTCCACACATGGCCATGGGTCCCACAGCCCCATGGCTTTGGTACCACACATGGCCATGGGTCCCACAGCCCCATGGCTCTGAGCAGCTACATGAGGGCAGACGGGACCTGATGATGGGGTCCTGCCCCGCTGCCCTCGGGAAGCAGAGACCCCATCCCCAGTTGCACCCCATGGGACGGAGGTGTGAAGCGACCTGTGCCCCACACCCCCCCCCCGGCTCCATCTGGACCCCATAAACACCCTGCACACCAGGAGGGGAAGCAGCAGGAGCCCCGGGAAGGCCGGGCCTGGACCCATCCATCACCCCCACGCCGTCAGCGCAGGATGCGAGCACCCCATCGGGATCGGGGCAGGACGGGCTCCATGCCCTCGTCCCATAGCACAGAGACCCCAGTGCCCAGCTCCGGCTGCTGGGGCAGGGAGCAAACCCCATAGCCCTGCTGGAGCTGAGCCCGTGGGCTCGGCTCTGACAGCTCCCATCGGGATGCACGCGCCTGGGGGTACTCCCCACAGCGAGACCCCCATGTCCGTGCCCTGTCCCCCCGCTTTCCCCAGCCAGGGTTGGTCCAGGGCAGCCCCAATCCCCTCCAGGTGCCCGTGGGGCCGGGAGCGCGGCGCTGCCGTCACTCCCTCGGCCTCCCCGCCTGGAAGTTGTTCTTGGATGGGCCCTGGGCATTCCTGGCCCCACATTCCTGGCAGCCGGAGCCTTCCCTTGAAAATATCCGGTCCACGTGGAGGGGAGAACGCGGCCGGCGCAGCCCCACCGGGGTCCTGAGGAGGAGGCCGGTGGCCTTCATCGGGATCAAAGCTCGGTGCCTGCCCTGGACCAGGGTCCTGAGCACCCCACGCAGCACCTCCAGGCTGGGGCAGGTGGGGAAGTTAACCCTGCAGTGGGGCTGGGCTTGGCATGGCGTGGGGATGCGCTATGGGGTGCGTCATTAGGATGGGTTATGGGGTGGGTCATTAGGATGGGTTATGGGGTGGGTTATGGGGTGGGTCATTAGGATGGGTTATGGGGTGGGTCATTAGGATGGGTTATGGGGTGCGTCATTAGGATGGGTTATGGGGTGGGTTATGGGGTGGGTTATGGGGTGCGTCATTAGGATGGGTTATGGGGTGGGTTATGGGGTGAGTCATTAGGATGGGTTATGGGGTGGGTTCTGGGGTGGATCATTAGGACGGGTTATGGGGATGGGACATTAGGATGGGTTATGGGGTGGGTTATGGGGTGGGTTATGGGGTGAGTCATTAGGATGGGTCATTAGGATGGGTTATGGGGATGGGTACTGGGGTGGATCATTAGGATGGGTTATGGGGATGGGTCACTAGGACGGGTTATGGGGTTGGTCATTAGGATGGGTTATGGGGTTGGTCATTAGGATGGGTTATGGGGATGGGACGTTAGGATGGGTTATGGGGTTGGTCATTAGGATGGGTTATGGGGATGGGACATTAGGATGGGTTCTGGGGATGGGACATTAGGATGGGTTATGGGGATGGGTCACTAGGACAGGTTATGGGGTTGGTCATTAGGATGGGTTATGGGGTTGGTCATTAGGATGGGTTCTGGGGATGGGACATTAGGATGGGTTATGGGGATGGGTCACTAGGACGAGTTATGGGGTGGGTCATTAGGATGGGTTATGGGGTTGGTCATTAGGATGGGTTATGGGGATGGGACGTTAGGATGGGTTATGGGGTTGGTCATTAGGATGGGTTATGGGGATGGGTCATTAGGATGGGTTATGGGGATGGGACATTAGGATGGGTTCTGGGGATGGGACATTAGGATGGGTTATGGGGATGGGTCACTAGGATGGGTTATGGGGTGGTTCATTAGGATGGGTTATGGGGATGGGTCACTAGGATGGGTTATGGGGATGGGTCACTAGGATGGGTTATGGGGTGGTTCATTAGGATGGGTTATGGGGTGGTTCATTAGGATGGGTTATGGGGTGGTTCATTAGGATGGGTTACGGCGATGGGTCACTAGGACAGGTTATGGGGTTGGGTCATTAGGATGGGTTATGGGGTGGCTCATTAGGATGGGTTATGGGGATGGGACATTAGGACGGGTTATGGGGATGGGACGTTAGGATGGGTTATGGGGATGGGACATTAGGACGGGTTATGGGGTGGTTCATTAGGATGGGTTATGGGGATGGGACGTTAGGATGGGTTATGGGGTTGGTCATTAGGATGGGTTATGGGGATGGGTCACTAGGACAGGTTATGGGGTTGGTCATTAGGATGGGTTACGGCGATGGGTCACTAGGACAGGTTATGGGGTTGGGTCACTAGGATGGGTTATGGGGATGGGACATTAGGACGGGTTATGGGGTGGTTCATTAGGATGGGTTACGGCGATGGGTTGTGGGGCAGTCACGGGGGCAGGAGCGGGCTCTGCACCCTCGCACTCCTCTGGAGCTGCAGAAACCCTTGTGCTGCTCTCGGGGGGGGAACCGGCGCGCTCCAGGCAGGAGCTGTGGTGGAGGCGGGCAGCTCCTCAAGGGTTAATGCTCCCTCTCTGCCCCATTGGCAGCAGCAGCAGCACGAGGATGGATTTGGTCTTGCTGCGGGGAGGGGAGGGGGCTCTCAGGGGCTCCCTTTGCCCGGCACCAATCCTGAGCAGGAGCCTGAGTCCACAGCCCCAACCCGGGGCTGCCGCAGCCCTGTCCCCATCCCTGCCCCAGCCACGGGCTGCAATGTGGGGCTGGGGGACCCTTCCTTCCCCCCCCCCCCCCCCACACTGTGTGGGGTCCTCCGGGTGCCCCAGGGCCCATCACACCCTGCCCGTGCAGGTGATGGATGCGGATGCTGCCCGCGCCGCTGCGTGCCGAGGCCCATGGCCGGTGGCTGCAGCCCTCCTCATCCTCACCGCGAGGCTGCAGCCCCTCGGTTCCCCCCCCAGCTTGGCTGAGCCCGGAAGGGTTAAATCCCCTCCGGGGCTGGAGGGTGAGCTCAGGTAGGCGGGAGCCTGCGGGCTCCGGCTTCCAGAGCTCCGGAGCAGCCGGAGGAGGGGCCTGGCTGACCGCTGCTGCGCTATAAAACCCAGCTCCTGCCACACTCCGCGTCTTACGATGCACACGTGTGGGGAGAGGAAGGAGCCTGCGAGCGGCCCTTAACCCCTTCTGCGCGCAGAGAGCCCGCAGGAGCCGGGGAGCGGGGACCCCGGCGGCGGCAACGGCAGCTCCATCCCCGGGACATCGGTAGCTCCATCCCCGAGCATCCCCGGGGCAGCGGCACCTCCATCCCCGGGCACCGGTACCTTCAACCCCGAGGCACCGGTACCTCCATCCCCGAGCATCCCCGGGACAGCGGCATCCCCATCCCCTGGCACCGGTACCTCCATCCCCGAGCATCCCCGGGGCAGCGGCACCTCCATCCCCGGGCACCGGTACCTTCATCCCCGAGCATCCCCGGGCACCGGTACCTCCATCCCTGAGCATCCCCGGGGCAGCGGCACCTCCATCCCCGGGCACCGGTACCTTCATCCCCGAGCATCCCCGGGCCAGCGGCATCCCTGAGCATCCCCGGGCACCGGTACCTCCATCCCTGAGCATCCCCGGGCACCGGTACCTTCATCCCTGAGCATCCCCGGGACAGCGGCACCTCCAACCCCGGGGCACCGGTACCTCCATCCCTGAACATCCCCGGGGCAGCGGCACCTCCATCCCCGAGGCACCGGTACCTCCATCCCCGGAGCAGCGGCATCCCGATCCCCGGGGCAGCAGCACCTCAATCCCCGGGGCATCAGCACCTCCAGCCCCGGGGCACCGGCACCTCCATCCCCGGGGCATCAGCACCTCCATCCCCGGGCCATCAGCACCTCCATCCCCAGGCCATCAGCACCTCCATCCCCGGGGCACCGGTACCTCCATCCCCGTGGCAGCAGCACCTCCATCCCCGGGGCAGCAGCACCTCCATCCCCGGGGCAGCAGCACCTCCATCCCCGTGGCATCAGCACCTCCATCCCCGGGGCACCGGTACCTCCATCCCCGTGGCAGCAGCACCTCCATCCCCGGGGCAGCAGCACCTCCATCCCCGGGACAGCAGCACCTCCATCCCCGTGGCATCAGCACCTCCATCCCCGGGGCACCGGTACCTCCATCCCCGGGGCATCAGCACCTCCATCCCCGGGGCATCAGCACCTCCATCCCCGGGGCATCAGCACCTCCATCCCCGGGGCATCAGCACCTCCATCCCCGGGGCATCAGCACCTCCATCCCCGGGCCAGCAGCACCTCCATCCCCGATCATCCCCAGGTCAGCAGCATGAGCGCCCGGAGCTGAGGCTCGGCGCTGCCCCGTCCCGCACCATGTCCTTTGCGATGCTGCGCTCGGCTCCCGGCCGCTTCCTATACCCGGAGATCATGCTGTCGGAGGACGAGGAGAACGGCAGCGAGAGCTCGGGCTCGGAGGAGAAGCCCTACCGCCTGGGCACCGACGGCTACGGCCTGACCGCTGCCAAGCGCCGGCACGGCAAGAAAACGGGGCGGCTGCACCGGGAGCCCCGGCAGCGCCACACGGCGAACGCTCGGGAGCGGGACCGCACCAACAGCGTGAACACGGCCTTCACGGCGCTGCGCACCCTCATCCCCACCGAGCCGGCCGACAGGAAGCTCTCCAAGATCGAGACCCTCCGCCTGGCCTCCAGTTACATCTCGCACCTCGGCAACGTGCTCCTGCTGGGCGAGGCGGGCGGCGACGGCCAGCCCTGCCTCACCTCGCCCGCCTTCTACCACCACGGAGCCGGCAGCCCCGCGGGCAGGGACCCCGATGCCTCCCAGCCCAAGCAGATCTGCACTTTCTGCCTCAGCAACCAGAGGAAGCTGGTGAGAAACGGGGAGGGACCACAGGGAGAGGCGGGCGGTGGGGATGGAGATGGGTCTGCGGTCATTGGGTGCTGAGGGGATAGGGAGTGATGGAGATGGGGATGGAGATGGGTCTGCGGTCATTGGGTGCTGAGGGGGGGATAGGGAGTGATGGAGATGGGTCTGCGGTCATTGGGTGCCGTGAGGGGATAGGGAGTGATGGAGATGGGTCTGTGGTCATTGAGTGCCGTGAGGGGATAGGGAGTGATGGAGATGGGGATGGAGATGGGTCTGCGGTCATTGGGTGCTGTGAGGGGATAGGGAGTGATGGAGATGGGGATGGAGATGGGTCTGCGGTCATTGGGTGCTGAGGAGGGGATAGGGAGTGATGGAGATGGGGATGGAGATGGGTCTGCGGTCATTGGGTGCTGAGGGGGGGATAGGGAGTGATGGAGATGGGTCTGCGGTCATTGGGTGCTGTGAGGGGATAGGGAGTGATGGAGATGGGTCTGCGGTCATTGGGTGCTGTGAGGGGATAGGGAGTGATGGAGATGGGTCTGCGGTCATTGGGTGCTGTGAGGGGATAGGGAGTGATGGAGATGGGGATGGAGATGGGTCTGCGGTCATTGGGTGCTGAGGGTGGGACAGTGAGTGATGGAGACGGGGATGGCTCCGTGGTCATTGGGTGCTGTGAGGAGGGGACAGTGAGTGATGGGTGATGGCTCCACGGTCATTGGGTGCTGTGAGGAGGGGACAGGGAGCACTGGGTGATGGCTCCGTGGTCATTGGGTGCTGTGAGGAGGGGACAGGGAGCACTGGGTGATGGCTCCGTGGTCATTGGGTGCTGTGAGGAGGGGACAGGGAGCACTGGGTGATGGCTCCATGGTCATTGGGTGCTGTGAGGAGGGGACAGTGAGTGATGGGTGATGGGGATGGCTCCGTGGTCATTGGGTGCTGTGAGGAGGGGACAGGGAGTGATGGGTGATGGGGATGGCTCCGTGGTCATTGGGTGCTGTGAGGAGGGGACAGGGAGTGATGGGTGATGGGGATGGCTCCGTGGTCATTGGGTGCTGTGAGGAGGGGACAGGGAGCGCTGGATGCTGGCAATGCCTCTGCAGCCATCGGTACGGTGTGAGCCGAGGTGGGATGACTCCCATTGGGAACGCACCCCAGATCCCATCAGTGAGCCCCACAGAGGCATGGCAAACACGGCGCTTCCTTCACCATGTCCGTATCTGCCACCCAAACCCCCAGGCCCTGCTCCAAACCCCGCCTGCGCTCAGCAAAAGGCAAAGGAGGAGAGGAAGGGAGACGCTCCGAGGGCAAGGGATGGATTTGAGGAGCTGGAAATGAAGAGGCAAAGGGAAAGCAGGGGTTTGGGAAGAGGCTGC
Source organism: Pezoporus flaviventris (assembly GCF_033815535.1). Taxonomy (NCBI): domain Eukaryota; kingdom Metazoa; phylum Chordata; class Aves; order Psittaciformes; family Psittacidae; genus Pezoporus; species Pezoporus flaviventris. The sequence continues at coordinate 131,463 of NW_026892729.1, read as the reverse complement.
GGCTCCGGCTCGCAGAGGGCAGGCACCAGAGGGCTGAGAGGGACTTGGGGGCAGAGCTGGCCAAGGGCTCCACTGGGACCCACAGGAGCTGCAGTGTCCGGCCCAGTTCACCCGGTGCTCCCAATTCCGTGCTCTGCACCACCTCAGTGCCCAGCCAGCACCAGCCAACAGGCCCATGGCCATGCTGGGGTGGGCGACCGCTGCCATGGAGGGGGAGATGGATCCATTGATCCCCATTAATCCCCATCGCTGTCCCCGCACCAATTCCCATCAATTCCATGGCCACTTTTCCATCGATCCCCATTAATCCCCATTGCTGTTCCCGCACCAATTCCCATCAATTCCATGGCCACTTTTCCATCGATCCCCATCAATCCCCATTGCTGTTCCCGCACCAATTCCCATCAATTCCATGGCCACTTTTCCATCGATCCCCATCAATCCCCATCGCTGTTCCCGCACCAATTCCCACCAATTCCATGGCCACTTTTCCATCGATCCCCATTAATCCCCATTGCTGTTCCCGCACCAATTCCCATCAATTCCATGGCCACTTTTCCATCGATCCCCATCAATCCCCATCGCTGTTCCCGCACCAATTCCCATCAATTCCATGGCCACTTTTCCATCGATCCCCATCAATCCCCATCGCTGTTCCCACAATTCCCATCAATTCCATGGCCACTTTTCCATCGATCCCCATTAATCCCCATCGCTGTTCCCGCACCAATTCCCATCAATTCCATGGCCACTTTTCCATCGATCCCCATTAATCCCCATTGCTGTTCCCGCACCAATTCCCATCAATTCCATGGCCACTTTTCCATCGATCCCCATTAATCCCCATCGCTGTCCCCGCACCAATTCCCACCAATTCCATGGCCACTTTTCCATCGATCCCCATCAATCCCCATCGCTGCTCCCACACCAATTCCCATCAATTCCATGGCCACTTTTCCATCGATCCCCATCAATCCCCATCGCTGTTCCCGCACCAATTCCCATCAGTTCCCACCCCCACTTTTCCATCAATTCCGATGAACTCCCCCTGTTGCTTTTGCACCAGTTCCAATCGAATCCATCCCCTCTTGGGCTCCAATTCCAATGAATTCCCATCGCCACTTTTCCATCAGTTGCTACCAATTCCCACTTTGTCAGCCATTGCAATCAACTCCCAGTGCCTTTTCTGCACCAACTCCCATCAATCCCATTGCCACTTTTCCATCAATTCCCATCAATCCCCATCGCTACTTTTCCATCAATCCCTATCACCACTTTTCCATCAGTTCCCATCAATCCCATCACCACTTTTCCATCAATTCCCATCAATCTCTATCGCCACTTTTCCATCAATCCCATCACCATTTTTCCATCAATTCCCATCAATCCCATCACCACTTTTCCATCAATTCCCATCAATCCCCATCAATCCCCATCACCACTTTTCCATCAATTCCATCACTTCCCATCGCCACTTTTCCATCAATTCCCATCAATCCCCATCAATCCCATTGCCACTTTTCCATCAATTCCATCACTTCCCATCGCCACTTTTCCATCAATCCCCATCAATCCCCATCAATCCCATTGCCACTTTTCCATCAATTCCATCACTTCCCATCGCCACTTTTCCATCAATCCCCATCACTTCCCATCACCACTTTTCCATCAATTCCCATCAATCCCATCACCACTTTTCCATCAATTCCCATCAATCCCCATCAATCCCATCACCACTTTTCCATCAATTCCCATCAATCCCCATCACCACTTTTCCATCAATTCCCATCAATCCCCATCAATCCCATCGCCACTTTTCCATCAATTCCCATCAATCCCCATCAATCCCATCACCACTTTTCCATCAATCCCATCAATCCCCATCAATCCCCATCACCACTTTTCCATCAATTCCATCACTTCCCATCACCACTTTTCCATCAATTCCATCACTTCCCATCGCCACTTTTCCATCAATTCCCATCAATCCCATCACCACTTTTCCATCAATTCCCATCAATCCCCATCAATCCCATCACCACTTTTCCATCAATCCCATCAATCCCATCACCACTTTTCCATCAGTTCCCATCAACCCCTATCAGGTCCCTGCCCTGCCCCGGCGCCAGGCTCTGGAGCTGCCTGGGGAGCCCATTCCCAATGAGGTGTCCATGGGAAGGAGGCCGAGCTGCCCCTGCTGCCCCACACACACCTCGGGCAGGATGAGAGCCGGGGGGCAGCCTGGAGAAGGGAAGGGTCCTGAAGGGGAGAGCTGAGAGCAGCTCCAGTGCCTGAAGGGGCTGCAGGGAGCCTTGGGACAAGGGAGGCAGGAATGGGAGGAGGAGGAAGAGGGAAGAGTTGATGGGAGCTTGGGGAGTTCTTCCCCATGGAAGGGGTTGAAGGGAGAGGTTTGGGATGCTCCATCCCAGCCTGGATGCAGGGGCTCTGAGCACCCTGCTCTATGGAAGGGGTCCCTGCCTATGGCAGGGGTTGGACTGGAGGAGCCTTAAGCTCCCTTCATCCCATCCCATTCCATGCCTCCACGCTGCCGTTCCAACCCATGAGGCCTCAAGAGCCGTGATCCTGCCCCAGTCCCACCGGGGCCGGGCGCACGGGGCCTCCAAGCCTCCTGCCCCGTGATTCCCATTGGGAAGCAGCGCTTGCCCAGGTTCCTGGGGCACGATTCAGCCTCACCCCCCCGGGCTGTGTCCGAGGGACTGCCCCATCTTGGGGCTGATCCCAACCCCATCCCCCTGCACCGATCCGGCTTCACCGTGCTCAGCCGACGGCAAAGGCTGAGCTGGTGCTGAGGGGCTGGGGCCGTGTCCCCCAGCTCCAACCCAAGCTGATGGGGCCGTGGGCCCGGAGCAGGGCAGGAGCAGCAGCAGCAGCAGGGAGATGGGCGCTGCGCTGGTGGCACCGTGACTCTTGTGCTGCCGGGATGCCTGGGATGGTCCCGGCATCCCTCGGGAGCAGGCTCGCGGCGTTCCCGTCAGCGGGGCGCCCGGACGCCCCTTTTTGAGCCCGTGAAGGGTTTGTGCTGCTCCAGCTCCTCCTTTGGGGCTGGGAGAGCTGCTCGGGATGGATTTGGGTTTGTTTAAACCCCCCAAAGCCCGAATCCAAGCGAGGATGGGACCATTCCAGAGCTGAGGAACCTCGCAGCATCCTCTGCGTGCCCAAGGGCTGCCCCGGCCCCGCATCCCTGCCGTAGGAACAGGGGGGCCAGCGGGTGCCGCGTCCCGTCCCAAGCCATAGCAGGGGCTGAGCATCCTGTGCCAGGATCCACGCTCCCGGAGGGGAATGGGGATGTGGAGGGAAGGGGCTGGAGGAGGAGGAGGAGGGTGGTTGTGTGCACCCCCCCGCTCCCACACAATGGCCGGGGGCCCATGGGGTGAGTGTGGGGCATCCCAGAGCATCTCCCAAACCGGCTCCACTGGAAGAGGAGCAGAGGCGGTAGCAGCAGGGATGGAGCAGAGCAATGAGAGGAGCACGGGAAGGGGCAGGGATAGGCCAGAGAGCAGGAATCAACCTCGCGGTTCCACACGGAGTGGGGAATTGCAGCTGCATCAGGGATAAGAGCGGCTGGGAGGAGGAGAGGAGGAGGAAGGAGAGGAGGAAGGACAGGAGGAGGAAGAGAAGGATCAAAGGCCTAGGGAGAGGAGGAAGGAGCAGGATGGGGGCTTTGGGCAGAACCAGCAGTGCCTGCACCCTGTAAACCTCTGGCAGCAGCTCCCCTGCGGCACCGAGCACCGCGATGCAGGCACCGCATCCCTCAGCACTGCATCCCTCAGCACCATATCCCTCACTGCATCTCTCACTGCATCCCTCAGCACTGCATCCCTCAGCACCACATCCCTCACTGCATCTCTCACTGCATCCCTCAGCACCGCATCCCTCACTGCATCTCCCACTGCATCCCTCAGCACCGCATCCCTCAGCACCACATCCCTCAGCACTGCACCCCTCAGCACTGCATCCCTCAGCACCGCATCTCTCAGCACCACATCCCTCAGCACTGCATCCCTCAGCACCGCATCTCTCAGCACCACATCCCTCAGCACCACATCCCTCAGCACCACATCCCTCAGCACTGCATCCCTCACTGCATCCCTCAGCACCACATCCCTCAGCACCACATCCCTCACTGCATCCCTCAGCACTGCATCCCTCAGCACTGCATCCCTCACTGCATCCCTCAGCACCGCATCCCTCACTGCATCCCTCAGCACCACATCCCTCAGCACCGCATCCCTCAGCACCGCATCCCTCACTGCATCCCTCAGCACCACATCCCTCAGCACCGCATCCCTCAGCACCGCATCCCTCAGCACCGCATCCCTCAGCACCGCATCCCTCACCGCATCCCTCAGCACCGCATCCCTCAGCACCAGCGGCGCAGTCACCAGCACCGACCCCCCGGACCTCGCGCCCACCTGCAGCTCCTGTGCCAAAAGAGCCACAACGGGGGCCCGGCTGCCCCGGGGCTGTGATGCCGGGGAGCAGAGAGCTCCCTGTGCACCCCCAGGCACGGAGCCGGGAGCTCGGTGCCCCAGCCATGCCCCTCCCGCCCTGCAGTGGGGCGGCTGCACGGGGCTCTAATTTACTGTTGCTGCTGCACTTAATGGCAGCGGAAAGGCAAGGTGATAGGGGAAAAATATGAGGCGGGATTTTCCGAATCCCCATTTCCTCTCCAGACAGCGCAGAGCTCCTGGGGCCCGAACATCTGGGAAATTGGATTTTCCCATTTCTGCACGGAGCTCCCCTTCCCCCCCCCCCCCCCCCTCAATCCCATCCCATTCCCACCCCGGGAACAAAGGAGGAGGCAGCGCCGGAGCCGCACGTGCGGCCGGAGCACACGGGGATGTGCCAGGGCCACGCTGGCAGCGGGCAGGCCAGGAGAGGGGACACGTCATGGGGATGGGTGGGGAGGGAGCTGAGCGCTGCTCCAGTGCCAAGCCCTGCCAGGGATGGGGCAGCCACGGCTCCTCCGGGCACCCCGCGCCCGCACTCGGTATCCCATGGGACTCCCCCCTCCGTCAGTGCAACACTTGGCCCCACAACCCCAGCAAACCCCAGATGAGCACAAAGGGCAGGTGGGAAGCACCAGGTTCTGCCTGCGCACATCAGGCTGTGGTGCTGTGATGCTGATATCAGTGATGGTGCTGGGGGTGCTGTGATGCTGATATCAGTGAGGGTGCTGGGGGTGCTGTGATGCTGACACCAGTGATGGTGCTGTGATGCTGACATCAGCGATGGTGCTGGTGGTGCTGTGATGCTGACACCAGTGATGGTGCTGTGATGCTGATATCAGTGATGGTGCTGGGGGTGCTGTGATGCTGACACCAGTGATGGTGCTGTGATGCTGATATCAGTGAGGGTGCTGGTGGTGTTGTGATGCTGATATCAGTGAGGGTGCTGGTGGTGCTGTGATGCTGACACCAGTGATGGTGCTGTGATGCTGATATCAGTGAGGGTGCTGGTGGTGCTGTGATGCTGATATCAGTGATGGTGCTGGTGGTGCTGTGATGGTGATATCAGTGATGGTGCTGGGGGTGCTGTGATGCTGACATTAACGATGGTGCTGTGATGCTGACATCAGTGATGGTGCTGTGATGCTGACATGGGTGAGGGTGCTGGTGGTGTTGTGATGCTGATATCAGTGATGGTGCTGGTGGTGCTGTGATGCTGACATTAACGATGGTGGTGTGATGCTAACATCAGTGATGGTGCTGGTGGATCATCACCATCATCACCATCACCATCATCATCACCATCACCATCATCACCATCATCACCATCACCATCAATCACCATCACCATCACCATCACCATTATCACCATCACCATCACCATCACCATCATCACCATCACCATCCCCATCCCCATCACCACCATCACCATCATCCCCACCACCACGGGATGATGAGGAAAAGCTGCCCCAGCGCTGCTCTAACTTGTGCTTCCCCCCCGTTGCCCGCAGAGCAAAGACCGCGACAGGAAGACGGCGATCCGGAGCTAGATCCCGGCGACGGAGCACGAGGGGCAAGGATGGCAAAGCCGCGCAGCCCAGCCCCACAGCCACGGACACTGCTGCCTGCACCCTGCTGCCGGCAGAGCCGCAGCCCAGCCTGCCCCGACCCACGGGCGTCCTCCCGGCTCCAGGGGTGACCGCAACAGAACATGGCCATGGCCGTGGCCATGGATACGGACACGGACACAGCCATGGATAGGGACACGGACACAGCCATGGATAGGGACACGGACACAGCCATGGATACGGACACGGACACAGCCATGGATAGGGACACGGACACAGCCATGGATACGGACACGGACACAGCCATGGATACGGACACGGACACAGCCATGGATAGGGACACGGACACAGCCATGGATAGGGACACGGACACAGCCATGGATAGGGACACGGACACAGCCATGGATAGGGACACGGACACAGCCATGGATAGGGACACGGACACAGCCATGGATAGGGACATGGATGTGGCCACAGATACAGAGATGGACATGGCCATGGATATGGATACAGATATGGACATGGCCATGGATATGGCCATGGATGTGGCCATAGATACAGACATGGCCATGGATATGGATATGGATATGGACATGGCCATGGATGTGGCCATAGATATGGATGTGGCCATAGATATGGATGTGGCCATAGATATGGACATGGCCATGGATATGGACATGGATGTGGCCATAGATACAGACATGGCCAAGGCCATGGATACAGAGATGGACGTGGCCATGGATATGGATACAGAGATGGACGTGGCCATGGATATGGATATGGATATGGATATGGATATGGATATGGACATGGCCATGGATATGGCCATGGATGTGGCCATGGATATGGACATGGCCATGGATATGGCCATGGATGTGGCCATAGATACAGACATGGCCAAGGCCATGGATACAGAGATGGACGTGGCCATGGATATGGATACAGAGATGGACGTGGCCATGGATATGGACATGGATGTGGCCACAGATAGAGAGATGGACATGGCCATGGATATGGATATGGACATGGCCATGGATATGGACATGGATGTGGCCGTAGACACAGACATGGCCAAGGCCATGGATACAGAGATGGACGTGGCCATGGATATGGATACAGATATGGACATGGCCATGGATATGGATACGGATATGGACATGGCCATGGATATGGACATGGATGTGGCCACAGATACAGAGATGGACATGGCCATGGATATGGATATGGATATGGACATGGCCATGGATATGGACATGGATGTGGCCATGGACACGGACATGGCCATGGATATGGATACGGATAAGGACATGGCCATGGATAGGAACATGGATGTGGCCATGGACACGGATATGGCCATGGATATGGATACAGATATGGACATGGATATGGACATGGATGTGGCCACAGATACAGAGATGGACATAGCCATGGATATGGATATGGATACGGACATGGCCATGGATAGGGACATGGATGTGGCCACAGATACAGAGATGGACATGGCCATGGATATGGATACAGATATGGACATGGCCATGGATATGGCCATGGATGTGGCCACAGATACAGAGATGGACATGGCCATGGATATGGATATGGATACGGACATGGCCATGGATATGGCCATGGATGTGGCCACAGATACAGAGATGGACATGGCCATGGATATGGATATGGATACGGACATGGCCATGGATATGGATACGGATATGGACATGGCCATGGATAGGGACATGGATGTGGCCACAGATACAGAGATGGACATGGCCATGGATAGGGACATGGATATGGCCATGGACACGGACATGGCCATGGATATGGACAAGGATGTGGCCATAGATATGGACATGGCCATGGACACGGACATGGCCATGGCAGGACTCCGTGGCTCTGCGATGCCTGGGGCACCAAAGGGACAGGAGCCCGGCCCCAGGGACGCTCCTCGCAAAGCCAAGCCCTGCCTTGGTCCCTGCGGGTGCCAGAGCAGCTCCCGGTGCGCTGCTGCCCCTGCGCGGCCCGGCCCCTGCGCGCTCCTGTTCCGTGTCCTTGAGGTGATGCTGGAGCCTGAGCGAGGTGCAGAATTAAAGGCGCATGGTTCAGACCCACGGCAGCACATTCCTTCCTTAGCCCCCCCCCCCCCCCCCCCACCCCATAACCAACCCTGGTTCGGTCACCCAGGGATGGAGCAGCCCCCCCCCTGCTCCGGGGGCAGGGGTCCTGCCCGTGGTTGGAGCTGGGGACCTTTAAGCTCCCTTCATCCCAACCCATCCCATGCCCGTGGCTGTGCCAAGGGGCGCAGGTGGGGCTGGATGCGGCCCCACGGGACTGGGAGGCACCGGGGGGGGGGGGAACTGTGGGGCTGAGGGCTCAGAGCCCTGCACGTGCGGTCCCATCCGGTCACACAGGGACAGGGGCTCAAAACCCAACCCGGCCACGCAGGATGGTGCTGGGCACCCGCAGGGTCCGTCCTGCATTGGGCACCTGCAGGGTCCATCCTGCACCGAGCACCCACAGGGTCCGTCCTGCATTGGGCACCCACAGGATCCATCCTGCACCGAGCACCCACAGGGTCCGTCCTGCATTGGGCACCCACAGGGTCCCTCCTGCCCTGAGCACCCACAGGGTCCCTCCTGCATTGGGCACCCGCAGGGTCCCTCCTGCACTGAGCACCCACAGGGTCCATCCTGCATTGGGCACCCACAGGGTCCATCCTGCACCGAGCACCCACAGGGTCCATCCTGCCCTGAGCACCCACAGGGTCCATCCTGCTCGGGCACCCACAGGATCCCTCCTGCCCCGGGCACCCACAGGATCCATCCTGCACCGAGCACCCACAGGGTCCATCCTGCCCTGAGCACCCACAGGGTCCATCCTGCATTGGGCACCCACAGGGTCCCTCCTGCACCCAGCACCCACAGGATCCATCCTGCTCGGGCACCCACAGGATCCCTCCTGCCCCGGGCACCCACAGGATCCATCCTGCTCGGGCACCCACAGGTTCCCTCCTGCACCGAGCACCCACAGGATCCATCCTGCTCGGGCACCCACAGGGTCCCTCCTGCACCCAGCACCCACAGGATCCATCCTGCTCGGGCACCACGAGGTGCAGGAGGCCCCGGCCGGCTCTGAGCAGCCGCCGTGCCTGGCTCCCTCCGCACATTCCTGGGCAGCAGCGGCTCTGTTGCTGCCACCGCATCCCGCCGGGATCCGCTCCAGCCTCGCATTCCTCTCCCGGCTCCTCAGCGCTGGCGCTGCCACCCCGCAGATGCTGCTCCAGGAGGCTGGAGCAGGGAAGAAGCTCCACGGAGGCCGGGAGGGGAAGCGCCGGCAGCGGCATCCCCACCTTGGGAAGCTCCTTTGGGGCTGCTCGGCCCGGGGCTGGGCGCAGCGCGGGCAGCTCCAGCATCCCCACATCCGCCCGCGGGCATCAGCAACCACAGCCCGAGGGATCGGCAGCAAACTTGGGAAGGCTCCGGTGCACCCCGAGCACCGCGGCTCTGCTCTGCAGCGGGGAGCCATGGAAGGGGTTGGGTTGAAGGGAGCTTGAAGCCGATCCAGTTCCAAGCCCTGACACTGGAGCAGGGTGCTCCAAGGCCCTGCGTCCAGCCTGGCCTCGAGCACTGCAGGGATGGGGCAGCCACAGCTTCTCCCTTTAACCCCTTCAGGGTCTCAGCACCCTCGTGGGGAAGAACTTCCTGCAGTGCCTGTGGGATCTGGCCCTTCCTTGGACCACCATCCATCCTTGTCCGACGTCCCTGTCCATCCTTGTCTGACATCCCTGTCCATCCTTGTCCAACCTCCCTGTCCATCCTTGTCCAACCTCCCTGTCCATCCTTGTCCAACCTCCCTGTCCATCCTTGTCCGACATCCCTGTCCATCCTTGTCCGACATCCCTGTCCATCCTTGTCCAACCTCCCTGTCCATCCTTGTCCAACCTCCCTGTCCATCCTTGTCCAACCTCCCTGTCCATCCTTGTCCAACCTCCCTGTCCATCCTTGTCCGACGTCCCCATCCATTCTTGTCCAACGTCCCTGTCCATCCTTGTCCGACGTCCCCATCCATCCTTGTCCAACGTCCCTGTCCATCCTTGTCCAACCTCCCTGTCCATCCTTGTCCAACCTCCCTGTCCATCCTTGTCCGACATCCCTGTCCATCCTTGTCCAACCTCCCTGTCCATCCTTGTCCAACCTCCCTGTCCATCCTTGTCCAACGTCCCTGTCCATCCTTGTCCGACCTCCCTGTCCATCCTTGTCCAACCTCCCTGTCCATCCTTGTCCAACGTCCCTGTCCATCCTTGTCCGACCTCCCTGTCCATCCTTGTCCGACATCCCTGTCCATCCTTGTCCGACGTCCCCATCCATCCTTGTCCAACGTCCCTGTCCATCCTTGTCCAACCTCCCTGCCCATGCTTGTCCAACGTCCCCATCCATCCTCATTCAAACTTCCCATCCATCCTTGTCCAACGCCCCTGTACATCCTTGTCCAACCTCCCTGTCCATCCTTTTCCAACCTCCCTGTACATCCTTGTCTGACGTCCCTGTCCATCCTTGTCCAACCTCCCTGTCCATCCTTGTCCGACGTCCCCATCCATCCTCATCCGAACTTCCCATCCATCCTTGTCCAACCTCCCTGTCCATCCTCGTCCAACATCCCCATCCATCCTCATCTGACCTCCCTGTCCATCCTTGTCCAACGTCCCCATCCATCCTCATCCGACCTTCCCATACATCCTCAAACTTCCCACCCATCCTTCTCCAACCTTCCCCTCCATCCTCATCCGAACTTCCCATCCACCCTTGTCCAGCCTCCCTGTCCATCCTTGTCCAACTTTCACATCCATCCTTATCCATCCTTGTCCAACCTCCTCATCCATCCTCATCTGAACTTCCCATCCATTCTTGTCTGACATCCCTGTCCATCCTTGTCCAACCTCCACACCCACCCTTATCCATCCTCATCCAACCTCCACATCCATCCTTGTCCAACTTCCACATCCATCCTTGTCCATCCTCATCCAACCTCCACATCCATCCTTGTCCAACCTCCACATCCATCCTTATCCATCCTCCACATCCATCCTCATCCATCCTCATCCAACCTCCACATCCACCCTTGTACAACCTCCACATCCATCCTTATCCAACCTTCCCATCCATCCTTATCCATCCTCCACATCCATCCTCATCCATCCTCATCCAACCTCCACATCCACCCTTGTACAACCTCCACATCCATCCTTATCCAACCTTCCCATCCACCCTTGTACAACCTCCCCATCCATTCTCATCTGACCTTCCCATCCACCCTTGTCCAACCTCCACATCCATTCTCATCCAACCTCCACATCCATCCTTGTCCAACCTCCACATCCACCCTTGTCCAACCTCCACATCCATCCTTGTCCAACCTCCACATCCACCCTTGTCCAACCTCCACATCCATCCTTGTCCAACCTCCACATCCACCCTTGTCCAACCTCCACATCCACCCTTGTACAACCTCCCCATCCATCCTCATCCGACCTTCCCATCCATCCTTGTCCAACCTCCCCATCCATCCTCATCCGACCTTCCCATCCATCCTTGTCCAACCTCCACATCCATCCTTATCCAACCTCCACATTCATCCTTGTCCAACCTCCACATCCATCCTCATCCAACCTCCCCATCCATCCTCATCCGACCTCCACATCCATCCTTGTCCAACCTCCCTGTCCCTCCTCATCCGACCTCCCCATCCACGCTCCCCATCCCCAGCTCCTCCTCCTCTGCTCCCAGTTGCGAGTCCCGGCCCTGGGGTTCGCCCGGAACGCTGCAGCCCCCAGCACCCCCGCAGGCCCCAAACTGCAGCCCGGCTCCTGGGATCCATTCCCAACCATTCCACACGGCTGCGGGGCTCGGGGGAGCTCTAACAACAGGAAGCCGGCGGTGTAATTTGGAAGGAAATTCCCAAAGCCAAGCCATTAAGGGCTAAAAAGGGGAGACTGCATCCAATCCGATCGGAACAGCACAATAAAAACCATCCTCATGGCAGGTTCAATGCGGAGTAACCCAATTCCAGATTTCCTCTGCTTAATCCGGCAGGAACCCGCAGATGCCTGGGGGAGGGGACGTGCCGATGCTGCCATTCCCGTGCTCCCCAGCCCGTGGAAGCTGCAGGGACAGGAGCTCCCCCCGGAGCAGCGCGGGACACGGGGTGCTCCGCTGTGGGGTCATCCCATAGGGAACGGCGATCGCCGGTGCCCTTCACTGATGGGAGCCATGGAATGGTTTGGCTTGGAAGCTGCCCCCCGCGGTCCTGATCCTGCTCGGGGGCAGCAGCACCGGAGGGACGTGGGGATGCTGGGGGGCGGGGGGGAGTCCGGATGAGGCCATGGGGCTGGAGAAGGCTCCTCAAGGGGAGAGCTGAGAGCAGGGACTGCAGGGACGAGGGAGGCAGGGACGGGAGGAAGAGGGCAGAGCTGATGGGATCTCGGGGATCTCTTCCCCATGGCAGGGGTTGAAGGGAGAGGTTTGGGATGCTCCATCCCTGGCCACGGGGGGGGCGGCTCGGAGCACCCCGCTCCGATGCCAGGGGTCGGCGCCGGAGCCGTTTCGGGTCTCCCCATCCCCACCGCAGCCCCTTGGCTCCGCCGGCGCTCGCTACCTGTGCCGGGCGGCGGCGAGCTGCCACATGCTCCATCACCCCGCGCTCCCGCCCGCATCCCTGCTCAGCACCTGCGCTCCCGCCAGGAAACACGTGTGACCCCGCGCCCGCGGCCCCGCTTTCTTCCCCTGATTTACTCGCTGTGAGCTCCCGGGACCCCCCCCTCCCTCCCTTCCATGCCTCCATCTCCACTGCTGCTTCCCCCCCCCCTGCTCCCCGCCTCCTCTTTGCCTCTCCATCCCCATCCCAAAGCAGCTCCAGCTGTCCCGGCTCAGATGGGAAGTGCAGGTACGGCGCTGGCTCCCTGCCCGTCTCCCCTGTGTCTGTCTGGTGAAAGAGGAAGCCAATCCACCTCTGGAATCCTTCACTCTCTCCTCGTTGCTGCTCCCGAGGGAATTCCGGGGTCAGGCTGGCTCTCCCGGTCTCTCTTTCTTCCCGGCTCCTCTCGGATTACAATGCAGGCAGTGTTCCTTCCAAATCCCCCACCGCACGTTAATCCTGCTCCTCTGTCTCTAACTACCAAACGCTTTCCTGTGCCTCCTGTCTTCCCACTCCTCCGCCGCGATTCTTTATCTCTGACAAATCCAGCCCGTCAGCTCCAATCGGGGTGAGCGGGACGGGGATGGGAGCCCGGGACACAGGGATACGGATGCGGCGCTGAGGGGGCCCGGCTGCCCCAAGCCCGGTCAACCCCAGCGCTGCCATGGGACACGGCTCGCCGGGAGGGTGCTGAGGCTGCCCCATGCCTGACTTGGGACAAGGGAGGCAGGGATGGGAGGAGGAGGAAGAGGGAAGAGTTGATGGGAGCTTGGGGAGTTCTTCCCCATGGAAGGGGTTGAAGGGAGAGGTTTGGGATGCTCCATCCCTGGCAGTGCTCGAGGGCAGCTTGGACACAGGGGCTCGGAGCACCCTGCTCCAGGGGAAGGGGATGGGCTTGGAGCTGGAGGGGCTTTAAGGAGCAGAGGGTGAGCCCGTGGCCATGGTGGGTCCCCGGGACATGGAGACCTCCAGCCCCACCTGATGGGCAGAGGGATGGCTCTGGGTCTGCTCCTCCAGAGGGAGGCAGGGCCCCGGGAGCTCCATGCCCGCAGCACAGCGGCTCTGCTCCCAGGGAGGAGCAGAGACACGGAGCACCCCATGTCCCACCATGGGTCCTCATCCATGGCCTTCAGCCCATGGCCTCACCCAGTGTCCTAACGCCATGGCCTCACCCTCTGTCCTCATCCATGTCCTCCATCCCATGTCCTCACCCAGTGTCTTCACCCTGTGTCCTAACCCCATGGCCTTCATCCCACGTCCTCACCCAGTTTCCTTACCCCATGGCCTCGCCCTGTGTCTTCACCCCATGTCCTAACCCTATGTCCCATGTCCCCATGGCCTCACCCCATTTCTTCACCCTGTGTCCTAACCCATATCCTAACCCTATGTCCTCACTGTGTCCTCACCCTGTGCCTTCACCCCATATCCTAACCCTATGTCCCATGTCCTCACTGTGTCCTCACCCTGTGTTTTCACCCCATGTCCTCACCCTATGTCCCGTGTCCCCATGCCCTCCCCTGTGTCCTCCCCAGGGACAGTCCAGGACCCCCACAGCCACGTGGGGCTGAGCCCCCCCTGAGACGCCTCCATCCCCGCAGGCTTGGTCCTGAGCAGTTCAGGTGCTCCCAGGAGGTAACCCCGAGGTCTCAGAGCGCATGGGGGGCTCTGGGGACACGGGATGGCAGGGACCCGCTGCCACCACCCTGCACGGGAGGAGCCCTGGGATGGGGGGGATGAAGGGACCTTAAAGCGCCTCCAGCTCCAACCCCATCCCCTTCCCCTGGAGCAGGGTGCTCCGAGCCCCTGTGTCCAAGCTGCCCTTGAGCACTGCCAGGGATGGAGCATCCCAAACCTCTCCCTTCAACCCCTGCCATGGGGAAGAACTCCCCAAGCTCCCATCAACTCTTCCCTCTTCCTCCTCCTCCCATCCCTGCCTCCCTTGTCCCAAGGCTCCCTGCAGCCCCTTCAGGCCCTGGAGCTGCTCTCGGCTCTCCCCTTCAGGACCCTTCTCTTCCCCAGGCTGCCCCAGCCCCATGGCCTCATCCAGACTCTCCCCAGCACCTCCAGACCCCTCCGGTGCTGCAGCCCCAGGAGTTCCCTCCCTGCAGGAGGCTCCCTCAGCGCTTCCTCATCCCGGCACCCCCTGCACCCCACTGGGCTCCTCCAGCTCCATCCCTGGAGGCAGAGACCACGGTGCCCGGTCCCAATGGGAATGAGGATCCCGTTGTGCCTGCGGGACCGTTCCCCCCCCCCACCTCCCATCTTTCCGTGCTGATTTACTGCCCGCAGGACAAAGTTTCCCTCTCGGAATCCAAGATTCCTGGCGTGTTGGCTCCTGCTCCCGCAAACCCGGCTCAACCGCTCCGCTTGGCTCGGGCCGGGCTTGGACTTTTCCATCCTCACCCCCCCTTGGGAGCCCATCCCAAAGCGGGGCAGCGGGCACGGCGAGGATGGGGGCCGGCACGGCACGGCCTGCGCCATGCTGGTGGGTACCGGCACGGCGCTGGTGGAGCTCAGGAGCACCCAGCACTGCCAAGAGGAGCAGGTCCTGGCAGGGGAGGATCATGGAATGGGGTGGGTTGGAAGGGACCTGGAAGCTCATGGGGTGCCACGGCCAGGGACCCCTTCCACCGGAGCAGGGTGCTCCGAGCCCCATCCAACGGGGCCTTGAGCACTGCCAGGGATGGGGCAGCCCCAGCTTCTCCCTTCAAGCCCCGCCAGGGTCCCAGCAGCCCCAGTTTGAAGCCATTTCCCCTTTTCCTATCCCCATTCCCACATCCAGCCGGCATTCCTGAGCTATGGAAAAGCAAAACCACCGCACGCACTCGCATCGCAGGGGAACTTGGGCTCAAGCACATCTGTGAGCTGCCACGAACACATCCAGCACCAACTGGGGGGGGAATGAAGCAGCCGCTGGACCCCCCCTTGCCGCAGGCACCAGGGAGGTGCTGCCTCTTCCTTCTGGGATGCCAGATCCTGCCTGGATGCCAAGGCCCGGGGCTGGCCCGCGCACAGACCCCCCCGTCCCGCTGCCGGCGCAGCAGCCGCCCGCCCTCCTCTCGCTTCTGTGCGAGCAGCCCCAGCTCATTAAAGATTACGAGAGGCAGGAGCAGAGCACAGGCCCCCGGGCTCGGCGCCTGCACAAGCAGGGCAGGGGGGTGGGGATGGGGATGGAGATGGAGGGGGAACGGGGATGGGGATGGAGATGGAGAGAGAACGGGGATGGGGATGGAGGGAGAGCAGGGATGGGGATGGAGGGAGAACGGGGATGGGGATGGAGATGGAGAGAGAACGGGGATGGGGATGGGGATGGAGGGAGAGCGGGGATGGGGATGGAGGGAGAGCAGGGATGGGGATGGAGATGGAGAGAGAACAGGGATGGGGATGGGGATGGAGAGAGAGCGGGGATGGGGATGGGGATGGGGATGGAGGGAGAACGGGGATGGGGATGGAGGGAGAGCAGGGATGGGGATGGAGATGGAGAGAGAACAGGGATGGGGATGGGGATGGAGGGAGAGCGGGGATGGGGATGGAGATGGAGAGAGAACGGGGATGGGGATGGGGATGGAGGGAGAACGGGGATGGGGATGGAGGGAGAGCAGGGATGGGGATGGAGATGGAGAGAGAACAGGGATGGGGATGGGGATGGAGGGAGAGCGGGGATGGGGATGGAGATGGAGAGAGAACGGGGATGGGGATGGAGGGAGAACGGGGATGGGGATGGAGGGAGAGCAGGGATGGGGATGGAGATGGAGAGAGAACAGGGATGGGGATGGGGATGGAGGGAGAGCGGGGATGGGGATGGAGATGGAGAGAGAACGGGGATGGGGATGGAGGGAGAACGGGGATGGGGATGGAGGGAGAGCAGGGATGGGGATGGAGATGGAGAGAGAACAGGGATGGGGATGGAGGGAGAACTGGGATGGGGATGGGGATGGAGGGAGAACGGGGATGGGGATGGAGGGAGAGCGGGGATGGGGATAGAGAGAGAACTGGGATGGGGATGGAGGGAGAATGGGGATGGGGATGGAGGAAGAACTGGGATGGGGATGGAAAGAGAAACAGGATGGGGCTGGAGGGAGAGCAGGGATGGGGCTGGAGAGAGAACTGGGATGGGGATGGAGGGAGAACCGGGATGAGGATGGAGAACTGGAATGGGGATGGAGGGAGAAGAGGGATGGGGATGGAGAGAGAACTGGGATGGGGATGGAGGGAGAACGGGGATGGGGATGGAGGGAGAACTGGGATGGGGATGGAGGGAGAACTGGGATGGGGATGGAGAGGGAACGGGGATGGGGATGGAGGGAGAACTGGGATGGGGATGGAGAGGGAACTGGGATGGGGATAGAGGGAGAGCAGGGATGCGGATGGAGGGAGAACTGGGATGGGGATGGAGAGGGAACTGGGATGGGGATGGAGGGAGAGCAGGGACGGGGATGGAGGGAGAACGGGGATGGGGATGGAGAGGGAATGGGGATGGGGATGGAGGGAGAACTGGGATGGGGATGGAGAGGGAACTGGGATGGGGATAGAGGGAGAGCAGGGATGGGGATGGAGGGAGAACGGGGATGGAGTGAGAAGAGGGATGGGGATGGAGGGAGAACGGAGATGGGGATGGAGGGAGAACCGGGACGGGGAGCCCAGAGATCAGCACCGGCTCCCCCCCTCCATCCCCTCGGCGATGTCCCCGTGCTCCCTCTCACCACATTCCCCCCTCTCCGGAGGAGCAGGGACCCCCCCCCCCCGGCGGGCTCTGGCCCCAGCTGGTTTCCATCATGCCCATAAAGCTCTCCCAGGACCTCCTCCGGCGGCCGGGTGGGAGCAGGGATGAAAGGCAGGGCTGAGGAGCCCTCCCTGCAGCGCGGCGGGCGGGGGGGTCCCCCCCAAGCTCCCCTCCATGGCCTCAGACACCTGCATCCCCCGGTCCCCCCCTCTCTCCCTCCTCGCAGCCCGAGGAAGGATTAAGCGGCGCGGCAGGAGCCAGCGCGCTCCAGCCCCGCTGCGCCCGGGACCTGCCAGACGCGGAGGCTTCCATGTCAGCATTCCTCGTGCTTAGGAAAACACGGCCCCGCTCCCCTCCATAGCCCATTAAAGAGAGATTTCCTGCCGGGAGCGAGCCTGCGGGAGGCAGCTGAGTGACACAGCCGGGGGCTCCTCCGCATCCCGACGTGATGCGCTCGGGGCTGGGAGCGAGCGGAGGGTTCCGTGGTCCATGGGGCGGCAGCTCCCTGCCCCACACGTCTGCCAAGCACAGGAGCCCCCAGCTCCGCTCTCCCCCCGTCCCATGGGATGCTTTCCCCACAGGAGCCCCCAGCTCCGCTCTCCTCCCGTCCCATGGGATGCTTTCCCTACAGGAGCCCCCAGCTCCGCTCTCCCCCTGTCCCATGGGATGCTTTCCCCACAGGAGCCCCCAGCTCCGCTCTCCCCCCGTCCCATGGGATGCTTTCCCCACAGGAGCCCCCAGCTCCGCTCTCCCCCCATCCCATGGGATGCTTTCCCCACAGGAGCCCCCAGCTCCGCTCTCCCCCCATCCCATGGGATGCTTTCCCCACAGGAGCCCCCAGCTCCGCTCTCCCCCGTCCCATGGGATGCTTTCCCCACAGGAGCCCCCAGCTCCGCTCTCCCCCCGTCCCATGGGATGCTTTCCCCACAGGAGCCCCCAGCTCCGCTCTCCTCCGGTCCCATGGGATGCTTTCCCCACAGGAGCCCCCAGCTCCGCTCTCCCCCCATCCCATGGGATGCTTTCCCCACAGGAGCCCCCAGCTCCGCTCTCCTCCCATCCCATGGGATGCTTTCCCCAGGGCTGTATCGCACAGGAGATGCGGTGCCAACGTTAGATCTCAGCCCCCTTTGGAGGCTGCTCACGGTCATGGAGGCATGGAATGGGTTGGGTTGGAAAGGAGCTTAAAGCTGCTCCAGTTCCAAGCCCTGACACTGGAGCAGGGTGCTCCAAGGCCCTCTGTCCAGCCTGGCCTCCAGCACTGTCAGGGATGGGGCAGCCACAGCTTCTCCATTCGACCCCTTCAGGGTCCCAGAACCCTCATGGGGAAGAACTTCCTGCAGTGCCTGTGGGATCTGGCCCTTCCTTGGACCACCATCCATCCTTGTCCAACGTCCCCATCCATCCTCATCTGAACTTCCCATCCATCCTTGTCCAATGTCCCTGCCCATCCTCATCCGACCTCCCTGTCCATCCTCGTCCAACCTCCCTGTCCATCCTCGTCCAACATCCCCATCCATCCTCATTCAACCTTCCCATCCATCCTTGTCCAACCTCCCTGCCCATCCTTGTCCAACCTCCCCTTCCATCCTCATCCAAACTTCCCATCCATCCTTGTCCAACCTCCCTGTCCATCCTTGTCCAACGTCCCCCTCCATCCTCATCCAAACTTCCCATCCATCCTTGTCCAACCTCCCTGCCCATCCTTGTCCAACCTCCCCATCCATCCTCATCCAACCTTCACATCCATCTTTATCTGACATCCCTGCCCATCCTTGTCCAACCTCCCCATCCATCCTTCCCATCCTTCCTTATCTGACATCCCTGTTGATGCACCTCTTGGTGCATCTCCCCCTGCTCCTGCCACCCGTCCCCTGCTCCGGAAGGAGCTCGGACCACGGTGGCAGCTCCCTGGAGGGGCAGGACCCTCTCCTCCTGGAGCAGATGGACCCACACCGCTGTGAACCGAGCCCCTGCGCGTCCCCCCTGCACCGGGAAAACCGACGTCGGGAGAGGAATGTGATGGGACAAGACACGGGGGGCAGCGCAGGGAAAGGGGGCTCGGGGCTGCTTCTGGTCTCTGGAACCACAAGGAAGAGCCCTGCAGTGGGGCGGGATGCGGAGGCTCTGGGAGCTGGCACAGGCCAGCGGTGCTGCTTGGCTGCAGAGCAAAGGGATGCAGCATCCCCGGCACACGGATGGGGTCGGCAGCGGCTCGGAACGCCTGGGAATGGCAGCCAAGGCTTGGGAAAGCCCCTGCCCCTCGTCCTGCCCTTCCATCCCTCATCCCAACCCCTCTCCATGCTCCCTGCAGCCCCTTCAGGCTCTGGGGCTGCTCTCAGCTCCCCCCTTCCCGCAGCAGAGGGGCAGGATCCCCCCCCCCTGCGCTGCTGCTCCCACTCACGGGGGGGTTCTCCCCCCCCAGCCCCCCAAGTCCTGCTCCTCAGGCTCCAGCCCCTCTTCCCCAGCCTGGCTCAGTGCTGGGCTTGCCCCGATCCCCGGGCAGGACCTTGCCCTTGGCCTGGTTGAGCTCCGTGATGGTCCCTTCCCACCCCAACCATTCCATGACTCCATAACGCAGGTCCCTGAGGACCCATTGAACGCATCCCTCCACGCTCCTCACAAACCCTGGGTGCTGCTGCCCCACGGGTGCTCACTGGGCACCCACACTGAAAGCCTCACCCTGGCACCCCCCCGCTGCAGAAGGTGCCGGCGCTCCCTGTTTCATTCCCAAGGTTTTCCAGGAGCCGCATTCCAAGGGCACGGGGAGGAGAAGCAGCCCCTCCATCAACCCACTGAGGACGGGCCACGAGGGACCCCGGCCATCAGCGGCGGAGCATCCCGGTCCCCGGCTCTTCCTGCATCACCCACTGCTGGGATGCCAACAGCACCCGGGGACCGCAGGTGGGAAGGGCCTGGCTTGGGAGAGGCAGCCACGAGGAAAGGAGCCGTGGCATGGGAAAGCCTTTTCCCTATGGAAGCCATGGGCAGACCAACACCATCAGCCAAACCCCGGGCAGCTCCTCCCGAGGGGGCCTTCCTCCTCCTTCCTCCTCCTCACCCCAAGCTCTGCTCCGAGCCCAGCCCTGCCTTTTCCCCTCGGGAGAGCAACAGGAATTCCTCAGCTTCCCTGCCTTTGAGGGTGGATTTCCCCCCCTCCCAGGCAGCCGGGATGCCCAAAGCAGCGCTGCCGGAGCTGCAAATCCCATGGATTGTCCCATGGAGAGCCGGAGGATTCCCACATCCCTTCCCCTGCTCCGGCAGCGCCGGCGGGGCTGGAGCCTGAACCCCCAAAGCACCCAGGTTAAACTCAATGTGGGTGCTGCCACCAAGGGCCCTGCACTCCCTTTAGGTGGCACTGGGGAAAAGCCGTGCCCAGGCCGGGCAGCACTGGGGGCTTGCTTTGATTTGAGGGTTTTCCATGGAATTACGAGCGATTTTCCAGCTTCTCCGCAGTTTTATTCCCATTACTCCAGGCATCCACGGCTCCCCCGGAGCCGTTCCCGTGCCCTGCTCGCCCCCAGGTTGAATTCCAGAGCCGAGGAAAACAAAGGTGCCGGGGGCTGTTTTTCACTTGAGTCACGCAGCGCAGCGCTTCCCAACAGCCCTCCCTGGCTGGACGCTTCTCCCTCTCCTGCCAGCTCCAAAGCATCTCCTTCCTGGCCTCAGCTCCGCTCCGAGCTTCCAGATCCACCCAGCTGACGTGTGCTCCCAGGAATCCGCATGGGCACAGCGACCGGGGAGGACAGCGTTCCATAGGGACAGGAAACGCAGCCGAGGGTTACCTGAGGCTGCAGCCCCCTGCCAGCACCGGCACCGCTGGGGCAGTGAGGGGCAAAGGCAGCCCTGGGTGAGGGCGATGCAGGAGCGTGGCCATGGGGATGAGAAGGGTCCTGAAGGGGGGAGCTGAGAGCAGCTCCGGTGCCTGAAGGGGCTGCAGGGAGCCTGGAGAGGGGTTGGGACAAGGGATGAGGAGGAAGAGGGAAGAGTTGATGGGAGCTTGGGGAGTTCTTCCCCATGGAAGGGGTCGAAGGGAGAGGTTTGGGATGCTCCATCCCTGGCAGTGCTCAAGGGCAGCTTGGACACAGGGGCTCGGAGCACCCTGCTCCAGGGGAAGGGGTCCCTGGCTTTAAGCTCCCTTCATCCCAACCCATGCCATGACTCCCTGTGCAGGAGCCGCACGGAGGGTGCCCGTCTCCATCCCACGCTCTCCATCGCTCTCTCCTGCATCCCTCCACGGCGCCGGCAGAGCACCCCCCACCCCGGCCCTGTGCAGGCAGCACCCATGGGAGCCGGCGAGCCGGAGGTGCAGGGAAGCAGCAGGCACTGCGGCCAGGAGTGGAAAAGCCATTTGGGAACCCTCCCTGCCGGGCTGTGTGAGCCCCGACCCCAAGCACCCATGGGTGCTGGAGCGTCCCGGCTCGAGGAGAAGCGCCAAACCCGGAACAACCCCGTCCCATTGCAGCCCCTGGCCCGGCCCGGCAGCCTCCGGCTTCCTCCGCACGTTCCCTCGTACCCGGAGCTGAGCCGAGCCTGATGAAGTGGGACATTGGAACAGCGGCCAGGAGCCGGGCCTGGAGATGCTCACGTCCCCAGGCCCCATCTGCTCCGGGAGGAGGAAGAGGAGGAGGCTGAGCCCGGTCCCTGAGCCTGGGGCGCAGGGAGCGCAGCAGGGACCCGGCACTGATCCCTGCCCACGCTCCCGGGCCAGGCACGCAGGCAGCCTGCTGATGGACCCCGAGCGCATCCCTGCCTTCCCGGAGGGAATCGGGGTCTGCGGAGGGGCGCGAGTGGCCTGGGGACCAGGGCGAAGGGGCTGGGGTGCCTTTAGCTGCCACGGCATCAGGAGCGCGGCACAGACAACCCGGGCTTGGATTAGGGGGATCAGCGGTGCAAATCCCACCGGGATAACGCAGCCTTAAGAGGCTGGGATGCTGCCAGAGCCAGGGAGGAGCTGCAGCCCTGCACAGCCTGGCGCTAGGGAATCCTCAGCCTCATCCACCCCGGACGCCGGCTCCGGGGAGCCGAGGGCACCCGGCAGGAGCCTGCGCTGCCAACCGAGGGAGCCGGGATGCCAAAGGCACCGGGTGCCGGGCCACGGCCTTCGGGCTCCCAGCGGGATCCCGGAGCCGACGGAGCGGGTCAGCGGGGTGGCTGGAGCCGGCTCGCAGCCGTAAGCTGAGCCCTGAGCTGCGGCACGCAGAGGGGGGAAGCAAATGGAAAAAGAAAGGGGGGGGGAGAAAGGGAAGAGAGGAAAAGTTTCCACTCCTGTTGTGGCTTTCGCCGGGGACCTGATGGTTTCAGCGCATCCATCGGGTGATGTCATTCCTTCCAGAAGGAAAAAGCCTTTCCTGCCCCAACTGAGCTGCGCCGCGGCCGCCTGAAATATCAAGTGTGGGGCAGCCAAAAGGCAGAGTCATTGAGCTCCTGCTCTGCTTTCACCAACCGCGGCTTCCCCCCCTGCTCCCCACCAGCCTCGAGCCCTTCGTCATCCCGGCCTCCATGAATCCCTCTCCTGGATGCAGCCCCCGTTCCGTGCGCGGGGCCAGGACGCGGCCGAGGGATGCGCGGCGCTGATCCATGGCTGGCAGCGCCGTGGGGAGCGGGGTCGGACCCAAAACCTCCCAGCTCTGCAGCGGGGAGCAGGGGAGGATGGAATGCAGGGGCTGGCGCGAGGCTCAGGCCTCCTCCTCCATCCAGCTGGCACCGAAAGCACAACGTGCAGCAGCCCAGGGCTCCGCACCAGCCCCTGTGATGCCTCTTACTGGGGAAGCCACGGGGACCAGGGAATGGTTTGGGCTGGAAGGGACCTTAAAGCTCCTCCAGCTCCAACCCCAACCCCTTCCACTGGAGCAGGGTGCTCCGAGCCCCTGTGTCCAACCTGGCCCTGAGCACTACCAGGGATGGGGCAGCCACAGCCCCTCTGGGCACCCTGTGCCAGCGCCTCAGCACCCTCCCAGGGCAGAGCTTCTGCCTCAGAGCTCAGCTCAGTCCCCCCTCGGGCAGGTCCAGGCCATTCCCCGTCCCTCTGCCACGGGGCCAGCCCAAGCCCTTGCCCAGAGCCTGTTTGGGTCTGGCTGCAGAGCTCTGCACCACCAGCACTGCAGAGACCTCCCTCAGCTCCTGTGCTGGGGCTGAAACAGCTCCTGGACCCCCTCTATCCCTCCCCATCTGCCATCTCCATCCCAACCTCCCACTCCGGGGCGCCTGGCCTGGGGACCGCGCTTTGATGCCTGCACACGGGCTGGGGAGCATCGCTTTTCCTTTCAGCTCCCGTAGCTCCAGCTGCTCGTGTTATTCCCATCAGGATCCGCAGCGCTGGTGTCTGCAAAGCCTCTGGCAGCGCCGGCCCCTTGCACAGCCAAGCGCTGTGTAAGACAATCCCCGCGCTCGGGCTGTGTCCTCCTCCTCCTGCCAGGGCCGTTTCAAGCCCGATGCCTTTTCCTCTTGTCCACGTTTCCCCCCCTCCTTCCTTGCACCACCTTCTACATCCTGTTATTGTGTCCTGCAGGCTCCGCTTGGCCTCCACGCTGCTCAGCTCCTGCCCTTCCACGTCTCTTCAGCTCTAGGCTCTCCCTGAACCATCATCCCTGGAGCTGCCTTTTCTCTCCCTACCTCTTCTTCATAGGGAACCGTGGGGCTGGGGCACAGCACCACGGCTGCAGGACCCCCGTGCCGGGCTGGAACGGAGCTCTCGGCCTTTCCTTCTCGCCTCCCATCTCCAGCTTCTTCCCAACGCTGACACCTTCACCAAGGGCTTTCCAAGAGGTTTTAGCCCTGTGTGTGGGACTGAGTCCTTTGGGAAGGCGCAAAGAGCCCGTGGCACCCGTAAAACTACATCAGAGCCTCATCCAACCCCCCTCATCCAGGAGAGGAGGGACCCGATGGGTGCTGTGCACCCAGCCCCGGTGCCCTGGCCTCTCTCGGGTGATGCTGCAGTGATGTCAGGGCTCGTGGTACCCCAGGGCAGAGCTGGGGTGGGGTGGGGGTGATGCTGCCAGGGAAGCACTTGGGAGCTCATCCAGTTCCAACCCTGTGCCACGGGCAGGGACACCTCACCCTAAACCATGGCACCCAAGGCTCTGCCCAACCTGGCCTTGAACACCACCAGGGATGGAGCATTCCCAACCTCCCTGGGCAACCCATTCCAGTGCCTCAGCACCCTCACAGGAACGAATTTCCTCCTTAGATCCAATCTAAACTCCCCCTGTTTCAGTTTGAACCCGTTACCCCTTGTCCTGTCCCTGCAGTCCCTAATGAAGAGTCCCTCCCCAGCATCCCTATAGCCCCCTTCACACACTGGAAGCTGCTCTGAGGTCTCCCCCAGCTCTTGGGGAATGTGGTTGCTCCATACACAGAGAAGGGCAGGGAGCTCCACATGCAGGCGGAGGCATCACCCAGCCCACCCTTACCTGTGCCTGCCCCATCGCTGGCAGTGCCCAAGGCCCGCTTGGACACAGCCCCTGCTCCTGTTGGAGCCGGGATGGAGCTTTCAGCTCCGTCCCAACCCAACCCCATCCCTGCTGCGAGCCCTTCACACCTCAGCTCATCCCTCGCGGCTCCCGGGGGCCAGGCGGGAGCGGGATGCGGAGCCAGGCGGGTCGGGAAGCGCACATGCGGAGCCGCTCTCCCTCCCTCCCTCACGCAGGGAGCGATGAGTGCAAGGCGCTGCCTGCCAGCAGCACATCGTGCTCCGCGGCTCCCGGCCCCTCCTGGCTCATCAGCTACTGAAAGAAGAGCTCCTTCAGCCCGGCAGCCGACGGCCCCCCCCCCGCTGCCGGCCCCGGCTGCGCTGCGGAGGAGGGAAGCGAGCTTGGAGCTTGGAGCGCTCAGCGCGGCCCCATCCATCACCGCCGACACCTGGAATAGTCATTGCGGGGGGAACCGGAGCCGCGGCCCCGAGCCGCTTCCTTCCACACAGCCCCCGGGCAGCTCCGGGCGGACACGGAGAGGGGGGGGAACCGGCCTGGAGCTCCCCATGGGCACGGGGATGGAGCGCACCCGGAGCATCCCATGGGCACTGCACTGAGCGCACCCGGAGCTCCCCATGGGCACGGGGATGGAGCGCACCCAGAGCATCCCATGGGCACTGCACTGAGCGCACCCGGAGCTCCCCATGGGCACTGCACTGAGCGCACCCGGAGCATCCCATGGGCACTGCACTGAGCGCACCCGGAGCATCCCATGGGCACTGCACTGAGCGCACCCGGAGCATCCCATGGGCACTGCACTGAGCGCACCCGGAGCTCCCCATGGGCACTGCACTGAGCGCACCCAGAGCATCCCATGGGCACTGCACTGAGCGCACCCGGAGCATCCCATGGGCACTGCACTGAGCGCACCCGGAGCTCCCCATGGGCACTGCACTGAGCGCACCCGGAGCATCCCATGGGCACTGCACTGAGCGCACCCGGAGCATCCCATGGGCACTGCACTGAGCGCACCCGGAGCATCCCATGGGCACTGCACTGAGCGCACCCGGAGCATCCCATGGGCACTGCACTGAGCGCACCCGGAGCATCCCATGGGCACTGCACTGAGCGCACCCGGAGCATCCCATGGGCACTGCACTGAGCGCACCCGGAGCATCCCATGGGCACTGCACTGAGCGCACCCGGAGCATCCCATGGGCACTGCACTGAGCGCACCCGGAGCATCCCATGGGCACTGCACTGAGCGCACCAGGAGCATCCCATGGGCACTGCACTGAGCGCACACGGAGCATCCCATGGGCACTGCACTGAGCGCACCCGGAGCATCCCATGGGCACTGCACTGAGCGCACCCGGAGCATCCCATGGGCACTGCACTGAGCGCACCCGGAGCATCCCATGGGCACTGCACTGAGCGCACCCGGAGCATCCCATGGGCACTGCACTGAGCGCACCCGGAGCATCCCATGGGCACTGCACTGAGCGCACCCGGAGCTCCCCATGGGCACTGCACTGAGCGCACCCGGAGCATCCCATGGGCACTGCACTGAGCGCACCCGGAGCTCCCCATGGGCACTGCACTGAGCGCACCCGGAGCTCCCCATGGGCACTGCACTGAGCACACCCGGAGCATCCCATGGGCACTGCACTGAGCGCACCCGGAGCATCCCATGGGCACTGCACTGAGCGCACCCGGAGCTCCCCATGGGCACTGCACTGAGCGCACCCGGAGCTCCCCTGTTAGTGGTGACATTGGGTGACAGTGGTTACACTGGGTGTCAGTAGTGACACTGGGTTTCAGCGGCAGCACTGGGTGTTAGTGATGACACTGGGTGTCAGTGGCGGCACTGGGTGTCAGTGGTTACATTGGGTGTTAGTGATGACACTGGGTGTCAGTGATGACACTGAGTGTCAGCGACGGCACTGGGTGTCAGCGGCGGCACTGGGTGTCAGTGGTTACATTGGGTGTTAGTGTGGTGACACTGGGTGTCAGTGATGACACTGGGTGTCAGTGGTTACATTGGGTGTTAGTGTGGTGACACTGGGTGTCAGTGATGACACTGGGTGTCAGTGGTTACATTGGGTGTTAGTGTGGTGACACTGGGTGTCAGTGATGACACTGGGTGTCAGTGGTTACATTGGGTGTTAGTGTGGTGACACTGGGTGTCAGTGATGACACTGGGTGTCAGTGGTTACATTGGGTGTTAGTGTGGTGACACTGGGTGTCAGCGGCGGCACTGGGTGCTAGTGGCGGCACTGGGTGTCAGTGGTGACACTGGGTGTCATTGGTGACACTGGGTGTCAGTGGTCCCATGGGGTGTCAGTGGTTACATTGGGTGTCAGCGGCGGCACTGGGTGTCATTGGTGACACTGGGTGTCAGTGGTCCCATGGGGTGTCAGCGGCAGCACCGCGTGTCAGTGGTGACACCGGTTATCCGTGACGATAGGGCCGGCTCGGTCCCAGCCCCAGTTAGGGGATAGGGAGCACCCAGCTGGGGCTCTCCAGGCACAGGGCAGCATCTGGAGCTGCAGCCATCAGGTCAGAGCCACCCCACAGCACCCTGGACGTGCTGGTTCCGCACCACGCAGCTGATCCCTGAGCATTCCAAAGGAATCCCGTTGCCTTCTGCAGCCCAGTGGATCAGGACTGGCCCCCACCAAGGCTCAGGATGGGTAATCCAGCATCAGCTGGGTGGAAAACACCTCTCAGCTCACCCAGGCCAACCGATCCCAGCCCTGCCAAGGCCACCCCTGCCCCATGGCACTGAGGGGGTGTGAGCACTCGCAGGGATGGTGCCTGCAGCCCTGCCCCGGGCAGCCTCTTCCAATGCCTGAGCACCCTCTGGGGCAGGAATTGTTCCTCAGCTCCATCTAAACCTGCCCTGGGGCAGCTTGAGGCCGGTTCCTCTCGTCCCATCCCTTGTTCCTTGGGAGCAGAGCCCAGCCCCTCCTGGCTCCATCCTCCTGGCAGGCACTTGGAGGGAGCCATCAGGTCCCCCCTGAGCCTTCCCTTCCCCATCTGAACCCCCCAGGTCCCTCAGCCCTTCCCCATCACCCCTGTGCTCCAGGCCCTGCTCCAGCTCCATTCCCTTCTCCGGCCCCGCTCCAGCACCTCAAGGTCTCTCTTGCAGTGAGGGGCCCGGAGCCGAGCACAGGATCCCAGGTGCGGCCTCCCCGGTGCCCGGTGCAGGGGCTCAACCCCTGCCCTGGCCCCGCTGCCGCAGCGGTGCCGGTCCGGGACCGTCCTCAGGCATCACCTTGGGACGAGGCTGCGGCGCAAGCTGGGTCTCAACAAAGAGAAGAGGGGACGAGCATCCGAAAGGAAGGGATCCCCCCTGTGGTTTCCCGGCCTCCTTCCTGCCCACGGCCCCAACAGGGGGGTTCCCCCCTCCCTTGCCCACCCCAAAGCACCGTGGTGGGCGCTGCTCCTCGTGGAAGCCAGCACAAAGCCCGCAGTGTGCGCATCCCGGCCGCAGGAAGCGCAAGCCTCAGGGTTCTTACGGGAAGGAGATAACGACAGTTACAGAGGGAGGGCAGGGGGCTGCGAATGGGATGGGGAGGGGGGGGGAAGAACAAGGAACAAAGCCACTGGAAGCTGCTCGGATGTCAGCAGGTTCAGACTGAGCCCCCAGCTCCCGCGTGAGACGCAGGAGACATTACACAAGTGGAGGGTTTCTACAGCCATCTATTTCCCCTCGCTCTGTAATCTCTATTCCAGAGCTGGGGGCAGGGATTGAGGCAGCTCCTGCCTTAACCCAGGTGGGCCTCAAACGTCTGACACCAGAAGCATCCAAGCCCTCCTCCTCCTCCTCCTCCCACCCTGCGCTGGGATCATCCCCGTCCCTCGCAGCACCACAAGCTTAGAGCCCAAGAGGCCGGGGGTGCAGCCAAAACCCTGCTCGGATCTCGGCTTCCCAAGCGCCGGTGCCGTTATTCCCGATGCTCCCTGCTGCATCCATGGCATTCCAGTCCCCCCCCCTCCCCACGCCGGGGCGCAGGCAGAGCTCCCCACTGGTGGAGGAGGAGGAGACGCAGAGCCTGCACCCTTCCACCCAACCTGCGCCCCGGAGGCTGCTCCAAGCCTTTTCCCCTGTGAGGTGAGCGGAGAGCCCAGCACCGAGGGTCACATCCAAACCCCCCCCCAGCCCTTGGCAATCCCCACATCCCGCCCCGCTGGACGCCAACGCCACCGATTGATTTAGCAGGCGATGAAGCGAGGCCACGAGGTTTGTCTGGAACAACCAAGCCCTGGGGGCATGCGGCTGCCGAGATCCAACCCTGCTCCACATCCACACAGGAGCTTGCCCAAGGCACAAACCCCAGAGAAGCTCCCCCCCTCCACCACAAGAGCCCAACGCAGCAAACGGGACCTCAGGAGCTATGGGGGGGTGTCAGGCACCTTCTGAAGGGTGAAGAACCCCATTGACACCCGGTTGGGTGCAAGGGAGGCTCTTCCCAGTGCCCTTCCCAGGGTGGATGTGGCATTCCTTGCCCCGAACACCCCAAGCGACGCACTCGAGCGCTGGACCATCACCGAGAGCCCCCTCAAGAGCCCTGACCTGGGGCCTCTGGGCTATGCCCATCCAGGGACACCACATCCCCTCCCTCCTGCTCCTGCAGAAGCCAGCACGGAGAGGGAAGGGCATGGAATCATCCCATCAACCAGGGTGGGAAGGTCCTTTGAGATCACAAAGCCCAACTCCTAACCCAGCACCTCCAGCTCATATCCACGTACTAAGAGCACAGAACTTGCACCGGGTCCTACCTCCTCGTCGGAGCTGTCCTCTTCGTACTCATCCTGAGCAAGCAGAGCCGTGTTTTCCTCCAGTGAGGAATCATCCTCCAGGGTTTTGCTCTTCCTGGGAGCTCCTTCGGCCTGAAAGACAGAAAGAAGGCAGCTCAGGGAGGTGCCATCACCCCAACCTGTGCCTGCTTGTGTTGGCCCCAGCAGGGACCCGCCACCACCATCCCCAGCATCACCACAAAGCACTTGTGCCCCAAGCTGAGCACTGCAACCTCCTGCTCCTCCATCCATCCTCTGGGACTTTGGCTTCTCTGGTTTGGGTTATTCCAAATGCCTGGCTTCTCTGCTGGTGTTATCCCAAACGTTTGGCTTCTCCTGCTTGGATCATCCCAAAGGCTGCGTGGAGACCTCAGAGCAGCTCCCAGTGTGTGAAGGGGGCTATAGGGATGCTGGGGAGGGACTCTTCATTAGGGACTGCAGGGACAGGACAAGGGGTAACGGGTTCAAACTGAAACAGGGGGGGTTAGATTGGATCTAAGGAGGAAATTCGTTCCTGTGAGGGTGCTGAGGCACTGGAATGGGTTGCCCAGGGAGGCTGGGAATGCTCCATCCCTGGCAGTGTTCAAGGACAGGTTGGACAGAGCCTTGGGTGCCATGGTTTAGGGTGAGGTGTCCCTGCCCATGGCAGGGGGTTGGAACTGGATGAGCTTCAGGGTCTTTTCCAACCCAAACCATTCTGTGATTCTATTTGGCTTCCCTTGCTTGGGATATCCCAAAGATGTGGCTTCTCTTGTTTGGGATATCCCAAAGATGTGGCTTCTCTTGCTTGGGATATCCCAAAGATGTGGCTTCCCTTGCTTGGGTTACCCCAAAGATGTGGCTTCCCTTGCTTGGGTTATCCCAAAGATGTGAGTTCTCTTACTTGGGTTACCCCAAAGATGTGGCTTCTCTTACTTGGGTTACCCCAAAGCTGTGGCTTCCCTTGCTTGGGTTACCCCAAAGATGTGGCTTCCCTTGCTTGGGTTACCCTAAAGCTGTGGCTTCCCTTGCTTGGGTTACCCCAAAGATGTGACTTCTCTTACTTGGGTTACCCCAAAGCTGCGGCTTCCCTTGCTTGGGTTACCCCAAAGGCTTGGGATAACGGCAGGACACCCCTGCACCGCAGCTGAACCCCCAGAGCAGGACTTCGCCCGTCAGACCGGGATCACGCGCGCGCCTGCGCCCACTCGCTGGCCTGGGTGGGTGCCGAGCGCGCTGCAGATCCATCCCTGGAAAAGAGATTCCAGGGAGGGGGATGAGGACCCTGCCTGGATCCGCTTTAAGGGACGACTCAAGGAACTGATGGGGAAAGCAGCCCCGGGCAAGGCTGCGAACAGCGGCTTCCTCGGCAGGGCTGGGAGGAGGCAGCGCGCCCGGAGGCTTCGGCCCGGGCTCCCGAGGTTCCACCTTCCCCCTGGCTCCCCTCCACAAGGAGCCCGGAGCGCCCCACATCCCGGCTGCCGAGGCTCCAGCATCCCTGCTCTTCCCCGCGCTGCCCAAGCTCCCAGCTCAACAGGCAGGGCTGAAACCGGAGCGCCGAGGGCTGCGCAGGGGCTGGCACAAGCCAGGATCCCTTCCCCGTGCCCCCCATCCCTGTGTGCTGGCAGCCCCAAAGCCTTTAGGAGGGGGAAAGCAAGGCAGAGTCAAGGAACCAGGGAATGGGTTGGAACGGAGCTGAAAGCTCCTGCAGCTCCAACCACGGGCAGGGACCCCTTCCACTGGAGCAGGGTGCCCCGAGCCTTGAGCCCTGCCGGCGATGGGGCGGCCGCAGGTTCTCCATGGGGGACAAGCCTGCAGGATGAGGAAATTCCCCCCCAGGAGCAGAGGGATGCGCAGCCCTGCGCTGCCCGTGCCTCCCAGCAGCATTCCCACCGGCAGGAATGCGGGGGCTGCCCTGCTGAGGTCCCTCTGGCGCTGGGCTCAGGGCTGGGAATGCCGCCGGAGCTCCCCTCTGCTGCCCGGAGCCAGGAGGCTCCTTCCACAAGAGGGCAGCAGGGAAGGGGGCCGCAGTGCAAAACCCACCCAGGACCCCCAAACCTGCCCTCAGAGCACCCCTGGAACCCCTCAGCACCCATGGGTGGCGGGGATGCGGGAGCTGGCAGCACCAACACCCCCGTTCAGGCAGCTCTGGTGGCTGAGGGCAGACTGGAGCCAAGGGACGGGCTCAAACCGCACTGATGGGGATGCAAGAACAGGTTCAGGTGCAAAGGAAGGAGGGTTGGAGCCACAAACCCACACGGAGCTGGGGGTGAACAGCCTGGAGAAGAGCAGGCTCCTAAAGGGGAGACCTGAGAGCAGCTCCAGTGCCCAAACCCAGCCCATTCCAGGCCTCCTTGCCCAGAGCTCTCCAGCACGGCCAGACCTCACTCACCCTCCCCAGTAAAGCCCCAAAAGCAGGGGCAGCATCACACGGAGAAGCAGAAGGGGAGCAGGGAAAGGGAACCCTTGCAGGAGCTCGGGCCCCTCAGGTGCGCAGGGAGCAGCAGCGGTTTGTGCAGAGCCCTTCCACGTCCCGCAGCGAGGGGAGTCCAACCCCAGCCTTTTCCTCTGCATCCAGGACTCCTTGGATGCAGCTCCTTTGGCTGCCCTTCACCTCCCAAACCTGCTGCTCCTCCAAGCGCTCCCACGCAGCTCCTCCTGCTGTGCAGAGAGCAGCAGCAGCCCCCGGCCTGCAGCTTCCAGGAGGAAGGGAGAAGATTCCCGCTGTCCCGAGCTCCTGGGTGGAAAGGGGGGGACGCGGCCTCGGGGAGCCTGCAGCAGGAGCAGGGGAGCCGGAGGGAAGGGGTCCCAGCCCCGGTGTGGGAGCTGCGGCCATGGGGTGCATCCGGCGTGGGCCAAAGCGGCCACTGCCGGTGCTCAGCTGGGATCCAGAGGACAAGGTGGGGAAAGGCACCGGCAAAGCCACACTCATCTCTCCCTCTGCTAAAGCCTGGACAACCATGGGATGGGTTGGGATGAAGGGAGCTTAAAGCTGCTCCAGCTCCAACCCCATCCCCTTCCCCTGGAGCAGGGTGCTCCGAGCCCCTGTGTCCAAGCTGCCCTCGAGCACTGCCAGGGATGGAGCATCCCAAACCTCTGCCTTCGACCCCTGCCATGGGGAAGAACTCCCCAAGCTCCCATCAACTCTTCCCTCTTCCTCCTCCTCCCATCCCTGCCTCCCTTGTCCCAAGGCTCCCTGCAGCCCCTTCAGGCCCTGGAGCTGCTCTCAGCTCTCCCCTTCAGGAGCCTTCCCTTCCGCAGGCTGCCCCAGCCCTCGCAGCAGCTCCATGGTGG
This sequence comes from Pezoporus flaviventris, assembly GCF_033815535.1. Taxonomy (NCBI): domain Eukaryota; kingdom Metazoa; phylum Chordata; class Aves; order Psittaciformes; family Psittacidae; genus Pezoporus; species Pezoporus flaviventris. The sequence continues at coordinate 98,534 of NW_026892729.1, read as the reverse complement.
TGATGGGATGCTGAGGCAGCCCTCCAGAGCCGTGCTCCTGCTCCTGCTCCCCGCCAGGATGATGCTCCACATCCCCCAGCCACGAAGGCGCTTTATGGAGCCGGAGTGCCACAAGCGCTGTCCGTGGGGCCACAGAGCGGCAGGGGCAGCGTCTCCCGAGGGCAGCGCTGTCAGCCAGCGCTGCAAAGCCTCAATCCAGGCGGAACAAGGAGGTGCTGAACTGAGCGGCTCCATCCCAGCTGCCTCTGGGATGCAGGAGCGGGCACGGGCGGAGGCTCCAGCACCAGCTGCCTGCCAGCAGGAGCTCAGCCCTCTCTATGGCAGACCCCGTCCTTGTCCCATCCCGTTTCCTCTTGGTGACCTCCAGCATCCCAGGAGCTCTGCTTCCCTCCACGGCAGCGCCGGGGCCGAGCAGAGCCGCGGCCCAGCTGCTCCCAACGGGAATGCCGGGGCCCTGCACCGGGAGGCTGAGCTCGAAGGGTGACGCCAGGAACCCGTCAGGGCTGCTCCGGTGGCACCGGGGACTCGGCAGGGAGCAGGGAAGGAAGCAGGGGAAGCAGGAAGCAGGGGAAGCAGGAAGCAGGGGAAGCAGGAAGCAGGGGAAGGAGGAAGCAGGGGAAGCAGGAAGCAGCAGAAGCAGGAAGCAGGGGAAGCAGGAAGCAGGGGAAGCAGGAAGCAGGGGAAGCAGGAAGCAGGGGAAGCAGGAAAGCAGGAAGCAGGAAGCAGGGGAAGCAGGAAGCAGGGGAAGCAGGAAAGCAGGAAGCAGGGAAGCAGGAAGCAGGGGAAGCAGGAAGCAGGGGAAGCAGGAAGCAAGGGAAGCAGGAAGCAGGGGAAGCAGGAAGCAAGGGAAGCAGGAAGCAGGGGAAGCAGGAAGCAGGGGAAGCAGGAAGCAGGGGAAGCAGGAAGCAGGGGAAGCAGGAAAGCAGGAAGCAGGGAAGCAGGAAGCAGGGGAAGCAGGAAGCAGGGGAAGCAGGAAGCAAGGGAAGCAGGAAGCAGGGGAAGCAGGAAGCAAGGGAAGCAGGAAGCAAGGGAAGCAGGAAGCAGGGGAAGCAGGAAGCAAGGGAAGCAGGAAGCAGGAAGCAAGGGAAGCAGGAAGCAAGGGAAGCAGGAAGCAAGGGAAGCAGGAAGCAGGAAGCAAGGGAAGCAGGAAGCAGGGGAAGCAGGAAGCAAGGGAAGCAGGAAGCAGGAAGCAAGGGAAGCAGGAAGCAGGGAGCAAGGGAAGCAAGAAGCAGGGGAAGCAGGAAGCAAGGGAAGCAGGGGAAGCAGGAAGCAAGGGAAGCAGGAAGCAGGAAGCAAGGGAAGAAGGAAGCAAGGGAAGCAGGAAGCAAGGGAAGCAGGAAGCAAGGGAAGCAGGGGAAGGAGGAAGCAGGGGAAGCAGGAAGCAGGGGAAGCAGGAAGCAGGGGAAGCAGGAAGCAGGGGAAGCAGGAAGCAAGGGAAGCAGGAAGCAAGGGAAGCAGGAAGCAAGGGAAGCAGGAAGCAAGGGAAGCAGGAAGCAGGAAGCAAGGGAAGCAGGAAGCAAGGGAAGCAGGAAGCAGGGGAAGCAGGAAGCATCCCATGGTGGGATACATGGATGGCACCGGAGGCATCCCAATGGAGACAGCCTATGGGCCCGAGGTGCTCCGGGAGCTCCTGCCCAGGCACACGAGGAGCTTCCCACTGAATTCCCACTCCCGAGCTGGGAAAGCTGCTGCCCGTCATCCAAACACATCCAATGGATCCCGACAGCCCGGAGCACGCAGGGATCTGATGGAGCCGGAGAGCTGGGAGCACGCAGGGATCTGATGGATCCCGACAGCCTGGAGCATGCAGGGATCTGATGGATCCGGATAGCTGGGAGCACGCAGGGATCTGATGGATCCCAATGGCTGGGAGCACGCAGGGATCTGATGGATCCTGACAGCTGGGAGCACGCAGGGATCTGATGGATCCCAATGGCTGGGAGCACGCAGGGATCTGATGGATCCTGACAGCTGGGAGCACGCAGGGATCTGATGGATCCCAATGGCTGGGAGCACGCAGGGATCTGATGGATCCCAATGGCTGGGAGCACGCAGGGATCTGATGGATCCCAATGGCTGGGAGCACGCAGGGATCTGATGGATCCAGAGAGATGGGAGCACACAGGGATCTGATGGATCCGGATAGCTGGGAGCACGCAGGGATCTGATGGATCCAGAGAGCCGGGAGCACGCTGGGATCTGATGGATCCGGATAGCTGGGAGCACGCAGGGATCTGATGGATCCAGAGAGATGGGAGCACGCAGGGATCTGATGGATCCGGATAGCTGGGAGCACGCAGGTATCTGATGGATCCAGAGAGCCGGGAGCACGCTGGGATCTGATGGATCCGGATAGCTGGGAGCACGCAGGTATCTGATGGATACCAACAGCCGGGAGCACGCAGGGATCTGATGGATCCCAATGGCTGGGAGCACGCAGGGATCTGATGGATCCAGAGAGCTGGGAGCACGCAGGGATCTGATGGATCCCAATGGCCAGGAGCACACAGGGATCTGATGGATCCTGACAGCTGGGAGCACGCAGGGATCTGATGGATCCAGAGAGCCGGGAGCACACAGGGATCTGATGGATCCCAATGGCCGGGAGCACACAGGGATCTGATGGATCCTGACAGCTGGGAGCAAGCAGGGATCTGATGGACCCAGAGAGCTGGGAGCACGCAGGGATCTGATGGATCCCAATGGCTGGGAGCACGCAGGGATCTGATGGATACCAACAGCCGGAAGCATGCAGGGATCTGATGGATCCGGATAGCTGGGAGCACGCTGGGATCTGATGGATCCCAACAGCCAGGAGCACGCAGGGATCTGATGGATCCCAACAGCCGGGAGCACGCAGGGATCTGATGGATCCCAATGGCCGGGAGCACGCAGGGATCTGATGGATCCTGAGAGCTGGGAGCACGCAGGGATCTGATGGATCCCAATGGCCGGGAGCACGCAGGGATCTGATGGATCCCAACAGCCGGGAGCACGCAGGGATCTGATGGATCCCGACAGCTGGGAGCACGCAGGGATCTGATGGATCCCAAGGGCTGGGAGCACGCAGGGATCTGATGGATCCCAATGGCCGGGAGCACGCAGGGATCTGATGGATCCCCACAGCCGGGAGCACGCAGGGATCTGATGGATCCTGACAGCCGGGAGCACGCAGGGATCTGATGGATCCCCACAGCCGGGAGCACGCAGGGATCTGATGGATCCTGACAGCCGGGAGCACGCAGGGATCTGATGGATCCAGAGAGCCGGGAGCACGCAGGGATCTGATGGATCCAGAGAGCACGCAGGGATCTGATGGATCCCAACGGCCGGGAGCACGCAGGGATCTGATGGATCCTGACAGCCGGGAGCACGCAGGGATCCGATGGATCCTGAGAGCTGGGAGCACGCAGGGATCTGATGGATCCCAATGGCCGGGAGCACGCAGGGATCTGATGGATCCTGACAGCTGGGAGCACGCAGGGATCTGCCTGGGACCTGCCTGGGGTATTCCCAAGGCCAGGAGTGCAGGGATGAACACAAGAGAGGGGATGGAGACATGGGGGGGGGGGGGGATGGACACGGGATATGGGGGGAGGAGAACGGGGGGGGGATCAGCACGGGAGGGAGGAGGGACGGGGCCGTGGGGAGGGGGGACAGGAGGGCTGGGAATGGGCACGGAGCCTTCCTCCCGCTCCTCCTCCTCCAGGCACAAACCGGAGCCTCCCCCCCTTCCCCGCCGCTCTGAGGCCGTTACCGGTGTCCGGGGGAGGGAGCCGCTGCCGGGGCCTTCCTCCCGCTCCTCCTCCTCCTCCTCGGAGCCGGTGCTGTCGGAGCCGGAGTCCTCCAGCCCTGAGTACTCGCTCTCCTCGCTCTCCGTGAGCTCCTCGCTGCCCGCCGATGGACGCGGCTGGAACGGACGGGGCCGGAGCGGGGTCAGGGCCCGGCGGGGCCATGGGGGCCGGCTCCCAGCCCCACAGCCAGCCCCACAGCGAGCCCCACAGGCAGCCCCACAGGCAGCCCCACAGCGAGCCACACAGCGAGCCCCACAGCCAGCCCCACAGCCAGCCCCACAGAGAGCCCCACAGCCAGCCCCACAGCCAGCCCCACAGCCAGCTCCACAGGCAGCCCCACAGGCAGCCCCACAGCCAGCTCCACAGGCAGCCCCACAGCCAGCCCCACAGCCAGCCCCACAGCCAGCCCCACAGCCAGCCCCACAACCAGCCCCACAGCCAGCCCCACAGCCAGCTCCACAGCCAGCCCCACAACCAGCCCCACAACCAGCCCCACAGCCAGCTCCACAGCCAGCCCCACAACCAGCCCCACAGCCAGCCCCACAGAGAGCCCCACAGCCAGCTCCACAGGCAGCCCCACAGCCAGCCCCACAGGCAGCCCCACAACCAGACCCACAACCAACCCCACAGCCAGCCCCACAGCGAGCCACACAGCGAGCCCCACAGCTAGCCCCACAGCCAGCCCCACAGCCAGCCCCACAGCGAGCCACACAGGGAGCCCCACAGCCAGCCCCACAGCCAGCCCCACAGAGAGCCCCACAGCCAGCCCCACAGGCAGCCCCACAGCCAGCTCCACAGGCAGCCCCACAGGCAGCCCCACAGCCAGCTCCACAGGCAGCCCCACAGGCAGCCCCACAGCCAGCCCCACAGCCAGCCCCACAGCGAGCCCCACAGCGAGCCCCACAGCCAGCCCCACACCGAGTCCCACAGCGAGCCCCACAGCCAGCCCCACACCGAGTCCCACAGCGAGCCCCACAGCCAGCCCCACAACCAACCCCACAGCCAGCCCCACAACCAACCCCACAGCCAGCCCCACAGCGAGTCCCACAGCCAGCCCCACAACCAACCCCACAGCGAGCCCCACAGCGAGCCCCACAGCCAGCCCCACAGCTAGCCCCACAGCGAGTCCCACAGCCAGCCCCACAACCAACCCCACAGCCAGCCCCACAGCGAGTCCCACAGCCAGCCCCACAGCGAGCCCCACAGCGAGCCCCACAGCGAGGCCCACAGCCAACCCCACAGCGAGTCCCACAGCCAGCCCCACAACCAACCCCACAGCCAACCCCACAGCGAGTCCCACAGCCAGCCCCACAACCAACCCCACAGCCAGCCCCCCAGGCCTCGGCCAGGCCCCGTCCCCATGGCAACGCGCCCCTACCTCCGCCATGGCCCCTCCGCCGCCGACCGAAGCACCACGTGCGCGCGGGTCAGAGGTCACCCCCTCGCCGCAGCCGTGCGCAGGCGCCTGTGCTGCCGCGCATGCGCAAAGCGGGCTCCCGCAGGACAGCGTCTACGCGCGCGTGTCCCCTCCCACCGGCGCGCCGGGTGGGCGGTGCCACGCATGCGCCGTGGCGGCAGAGGGGCGTCCCAAGATGGCGGCGGCCATGCTGGGATCCGGTGCGCTCCGTACGCAGGCCGCGGCCCGGCTCCGCGGCGGCTCCCGGGCGCTCTGAGGCCTCCGCCGCCGCCATGGAAGGCCCCGGGGCCGCGGCCCCCGGCGGGGGGAACGTGCCCGCCTTCCTCACCAAGCTCTGGACGCTCGTGGAGGACCCGGACACGGACGCGTTGATTTGCTGGAGCCCGGTGAGTGCCCCGGAGGGACCGGGTAAAGCCGCGCCTGCACCGGGGCCTCCCCTGCGCTGGGGGCACGAGGAGGGCGGCCGGGAGCAGAGCCCAGCCCCTCCTGGCTCCATCCTCCTCTCAGGCACTTGGAGGGAGCCATCAGGTCCCCCCTGAGCCTTCCCTTCCCCATCTGAACCCCCCAGCTCTGTGCCGTGTTTCCAGCCGTGAGCAGGAGACTTGAGGGGACGTTGGGAATGGCCTGAGCCTGCCCAAGGGGAGGCTGAGCTGAGCTCTGAGGCAGAAGCTCTTCCCTGTGAGGGTGCTGAGGCGCTGGCACAGGGTGCCCAGAGAAGCTGTGGCTGCCCCATCCCTGGCAGTGTTCAAGGCCAGGTTGGACACAGGGGCTTGGAGCACCCTGCTCCGGTGCAAGGGGTCCCTGCCCTGGCAGGGAATGGAATTGGATCAGCTTCAAGGACCATTCCATGCCCTGCTCCAAGCTGCTTCAGATCCACAGCCACACTTGTGTGCTGCTTTTACACCCTGTGAGCTGAGCTCCCGCACCTGCTGCACCCCATGGCCCCCCCACACCAGAGGGGTTTATCAGCACAGCGGAGCCCTGCTGGGACCTGGACTGAGGACGTTGGGGCCGTTGAGCCTGGAGAAGAGAAGCTGGAGGGAGACCTCAGAGCAGCTCCCAGTGTGTGAAGGGGGCTATAGGGATGCTGGGGAGGGACTCTTCATTGGGGACTGCAGGGACAGGACAAGGGGTAACGGGTTCAAACTGAAACAGGGGGAGTTTAGATTGGATCTAAGGAGGAAATTCGTTCCTGTGAGGGTGCTGAGGCACTGGAATGGGTTGCCCAGGGAGGCTGGGAATGCTCCATCCCTGGCGGTGTCCAAGGCCAGGTTGGACAGAGCCTTGGGTGCCATGGTTTAGGGTGAGGTGTCCCTGCCCATGGCAGGGGGTTGGAACTGGCTGAGCTTCAGGTCCTTTCCGACCCCAACCATTCTATGATTCTATGCCTCCTCCTTGTACTTCCATGGGGTTCAGCACCGTGGAGCCTGCCCTGAAGAGCCCATTCCCTTCCCAGCGCCGAGGCCCAGGTGAGGGGGATGCTCTCGGGTGCAGGGGCTGGTCCCTGGCTGCTGGAGCAGCTCCTGGCCTTAGCTCAGCAGCGTTGACCTTGGCTCTGCTGGGGCTTTAGGGATGTGCCTCTGAGGGGGTGGGAGCCTCCCTGCCTCCTCCCCTGCTGCTGCAGCTTCACCCTGGAGCCTTCCCCCCGTGCTAAAGCTCATCTCTTCCCCCCATGGCGCGCACGCAGGATGCGGCCGGGCCCCACAGGATGCGGGGGAGCTCCCCGGGGGTCCATCCTCAGAGAGCCCTGTGCTGGGCCCCAGGGACTGAGCTGCCATGGGGGAGGTTTGGGCTGGAGCGGGATGCTCCTTCCATCACCCTGCAGCTGGAACGGGGCAGGGACTGAAGGGAGCCCGTGGGGAAGGGGAATTTCATCCCTGGAGTCCAGAGATCCATGGAATGGGGGTGCTGGAAGGGACCTTAAAGAGGGAGAGGAGTTGGGTGGGATCTTGGGAAGCTCTTCCCTGTGAGGGTGCCCACGGAAGCTGGGGCTGCCCCATGCCTGGACACGGGGGCTCGGAGCACCCATTGGGAACTGGATCAGAATCATGGAATACTTTGGGTTAGGAGGGGCCTTCGCAGCTCATCCAGTCCAGCCCCTGCCAGGAGCAGAGCCATCTCCCCCCACGTTAAAGGGGAGCTCTGGAGGCCCCATCCCACCCGGCCTGGCCTGGCCCTGCTGCTCTTCCCTTGCACTCCCTGGTCCTCCTCCAGCGCCCTGCGTGGTGCTCATACAAGGGGGGAGCTGAGCAGGGGCTGGCTCCGGAGCAGGACTGGGTCACAGCAGGAAATCCAGGTTGGGAAAACGCCGCTGGAATTCTTTGCCAGGAGGGAAAATCCCCTCTGGTTGCTGTGGTGTGGATGCTCTGGCTGCCAGGAGCTGATGGGGAAGTGGCTCCCGTGGATCCCCACCCTGCTCCAGCACTCAGTGCTTGCCAGGCCCCACTCAAGCTCAGCCCCCAGGACCCAAAGCACCTCAGGCTTCCATGGCTCCCCCTCCCTTGTCCTGCTTCCTCCATCAACCCATAGCAGGCACTTAACAGGCAGGATGGAGCCTCTTCCCTTCCACAGCAAGGCACGTCTTGGTCTGACCCTCCTCTCAAGGATACGGGATTGCCTTGGTTTGTGTCGTGGTTCAACCCTACCCCAGTGAAAGCAGGACGGTTACTGGTGGCTGTTGGTGTTTGACCTCAGCCTGGCTCCCCTGGCTTCATTTGGCCTCACTGGGCTGTGACCAGCTGAGGTTCCACGAATGCTGGGGCACTGGAATGGGCTGAAAGGAGGAGCTGGGGCTGCCCCAGCCCTGGCAGTGCTCAAGGCCAGGTTGGACCCAGGGGCTCTGAGCACCCTGCTCCTTAAGCTCCAACCCAACCCATTCCATGCCCCCACGACGTGGGGTGGGGGGGGGTGCTTCTCCCTGTCTGTGTACCAGAGCTTGATCCCCTTCCCTTTCCCCTCTTTCTCCGGCAGAGTGGAAGCAGCTTCCATGTGTTTGACCAGGGCCAGTTTGCCAAGGAGGTGCTCCCAAAGTACTTCAAACACAACAACATGGCCAGCTTCGTGCGGCAGCTCAACATGTGTAAGTAGCTCCTGGGCCGAGGCTGGGCTTCCTCCTGGTGTGTGCTCCATGGCTCCGAGTGTTCCAATGCTCTGGGAGTTCCATTTGCATCCCACTCCCCTTCTGGGGGGGGACCAAGTGGTGGCATCCAGACCTGGAATCTCCTGCTGCATCCAGGGCACTTGAGGCTCTTGGGTTCTGGCATTCCCTGATTACCACAGGGGATGTGGGGGGCAATAACAGCATCCAGACCTGGAATCTCCTCCTGCATCCAGGGCACTTGAGGCTCTTGGGTTCTGGCATTCCCTGATTATCACAGGGGATCTGGGATGTGGGGGGCAATAACAGCATCCAGACCTGGAATCTCCTCCTGCATCCAGGGCACTTGAGGCTCTTGGGTTCCTCTGGCATTCCCTGATTATCACAGGGGATGTGGGGGGCAATAACAGCATCCAGACCTGGGATCTCCTCCTGCATCCAGGGCACTTGAGGCTCTTCGGTTCTGGCATTCCCTGATTATCACAGGGGATCTGGGATGTGGGGGGCAATAACAGCATCCAGCCCTGGAATCTCCTCCTGCATCCAGGCCACTTGAGGCTCTTGGGTTCCTCTGACACTCCCTGGTTACCACAGGGGATCCATCAGTCCTTTTGCCATGCTGGCTCCTGGGGGCTGCTTCCTGGGGACAGCCCCCCCACATGGGACACCTTGTTTGTCTTCTGCTCGTGTCCTCGAGGGGACATCAGTGCTGGAGGTGTGGAGCCAGCCCTGCTTGAACTCTACCAAACAGAGGCTTCAAGCTGCTCCAGCTCCAAGCCCTTCCCCTTCCCCTGGAGCAGGGTGCTCCGAGCCCCTGTGTCCAACCTGCCCTTGAGCACTGCCAGCGATGGGGCAGCCCCAGCTTCTCCCTTCAAGCCCTTCCAGTGCCCCAGCACCCTCAGTGCTCTGCTGCGGGGCTGGAGGAGCACCTCGGTGCTGGGCCTCATCCTGCGCAGCTCTTTGCCAAGGCTCCAGGCACTGGCATCCCTGCGCTCCCCAGGGAAGGATGGGGAAGCAGGAGTTGGTTGCGTGTGTCTGACCCGGAGCTGTTGCCTGCAGCTGGAATCCCCCACTCACATCCTGCCCCTGGGGGTGCCGGGGGAGGATTTGTTCCTTTGCAAACATCAGGACTGTATCCCTGGAGCCGTGATCCCTCCCTTCAGTTTCCCCCCTTTCTCCCCAGCCTGGGTCCATGGCCCCAAGCCAGGGCCAGGACCTTGCCCTTGTTGAGCCCCAGGAGGTTCCCACCTCTGCATTCCCTCTGGATCCCTTCCCTCCAGTGTGTTCCCCCCCCAGCATCTTCCTCTCCTCTCCCCCCTGCCGGTTCCTCCCCCCTCTTTCCCCGTGTTTCCAGGCTGCTCCATCCCCTTTTCCCCTTCTAACCCCGGAGGAATTCGAGGGCTGCCTGATGGGAGCCCGCACTCGCAGCAGCTCCTCCCTGCAGCTCTTGGGAATGCTGTGGGATTAACCCAGAGCCGCTGCTTCCTCCCGTGCATCCAGGGATAACAGGGACGAGGAGGACGCCTCTCACCCCCTCCCACGTGGAGGGATTAACGGGAATGCTCCAGATGTGGGCTGCAGAGGGCATTCCAATGGGATTAGGAGGGATGAGGGTTTCATTGCCTTTCAACACCAGCTCTCATGAAGAGCCTCCGGAACGGGGCGTTCAGTTCTTAGGGATGATCCCGGCTCAAGGCTTCAGTGCAGAGCTTCTCCCTCCGCTCCCGAGGCTGGAATTCCCAGCCTGTGGAATTCTGCCCCTTCCCCCCGTGTGCAGCAGAGGACTGCACCATCACCCAGCCAGGAGGCTGTCCCGCTGACCAGCAGTGGGCATAGCAGGGAGCGGTGCCTGTGCCCGCAGCTCAGGGAGCTGCTTGGAACCGGGATGGGATTTATTGTGGGGTGCAATGGGGAAAACCCTGCGGGATGGGATTCTTTGGGTGCTGTAGAGTGGTTACAAACACAGTTTAGGGCCTTGGCGTGAGGGTGAGGGCATCGAGAACCTCAACATCAGGGGATGGCTTGGGTGCAAAGGGACCTTAAAGCTCCTCCAGCTCCAACCCCTACCAGGGCAGGGTCCCCTTCCCCTGGAGCAGGGTGCTCCGAGCCCCTGTGTCCAAGCTGCCCTTGAGCACTGCCAGGGATGGAGCATCCCAAACCTCTCCCTTCAACCCCTGCCATGGGGAAGAACTCCCCAAGCTCCCATCAACTCTTCCCTCTTCCTCCTCCTCCCATCCCTGCCTCCCTTGTCCCAAGGCTCCCTGCAGCCCCTTCAGGCACTGGAGCTGCTCTCGGCTCTCCCCTTCAGGAGCCTTCTCCCAGCCTGGCTCCAGCCCCATGGCCTCATCCAGACTCACCCCAGCATCTCCAGGTCCCTCTGGTGCTGCTGCCCCAGAGCTGGACCTTGCAGCAGGCTCAGCAGAAGCCTCTGCCTCAGCTCCATCAGCCTCAGGAAGGGTTTCTCATTCCATATCCCCTTTCAGGATGGGCTTTCTTAGAAGGCAGTGGCACGGGGATGGAGCCCAAGGGTGACCTCTGCCTGCTTCTGCTTCCTCGAGTTCAGACTCAGCCCGTTAAGCTTTGCTTCACTTGCCTCCCCTTTGCTTTTCAGATGGCTTTCGCAAGGTTGTCCACATTGAGCAGGGAGGACTGGTGAAGCCAGAGAAAGACGACACGGAGTTCCAGCATCCCTACTTCATCCGAGGGCAGGAGCACCTCCTGGAGAACATCAAGAGGAAAGTAACCAGCGTAAGTTACTGCTGTAGATCCTTTGGGGTGAGCTTCAGCTGAACTGCTCCAAAAAGCCTTGGTGTGCTCCAAGGCTGACGTACAACCATGGCATCAGCTGCGTTGGAAAAGCCCTTTAAGCTCACCCAGTCCAACCATTCCCACCCCTGCCAAGGCCATCGCTGCCCCATGGCACTGAGGGGGTGTGAGCACTCGCAGGGATGGTGCCTGCAGCCCTGCCCCGGGCAGCCTCTTCCAATGCCTGAGCACCCTCTGGGGCAGGAATTGTTCCTCAGCTCCATCTAACCCTGCCCTGGGGCAGCTTGAGGCCGGTTCCTCTTGTCCCATCCCTTGTTCCTTGGGAGCAGAGCCCAGCCCCTCCTGGCTCCATCCTCCTGGCAGGCACTTGGAGGGAGCCATCAGGTCCCCCCTGAGCCTTCCCTTCCCCATCTGAACCCCCCAGGTCCCTCAGCCCTTCCCCATCACCCCTGTGCTCCAGGCCCTGCTCCAGCTCCATTCCCTTCTCCGGCCCCACTCCAGCACCTCAAGGTCTCTCTTGCAGTGAGGGGCCCGGAGCCGAGCACAGGATCCAAGGTGCAGCCTCCGGGTGCTGGGACTGAGGCAGAGCTCCTCCATCCTCCCTGCCTTTCATTTCCGTGTCAGCTTCCCCATCCCTTGGGGTCAGTGCCGTGTTCCTCACGCACATCCCACCAGACCTGGGCGCATGGGGGCTCTTCCCAGCCACTGCTGAGCTTTGGAGTCTTCCTCTGGGACTTCTCGAGGGCATTCCCCATGAGCACAAGTGACTGAGCTCCTTTCACACTCAGTCCTTTCCCCTGGACTTGTAAGGTCCCTCCAGCCAAACCAGGCTGGGATTCAGTGCTCCTTTTATGAGAGCAGTGAAACCCCTCTGCTCGGAGCCTTCTCCTCGCCTGCTTCCACGCTTGCAGCGGAGGTGATGGGGGACCTCTGCAAGGGGGCTCTTGGTGTTTGTGCTCCCCGTTTTCCTCCTTGGAGCAGCTCTTCCTGCATTGCTGCTCATGAGAATTCCCTTCAGTGCACCCAGCAGAGGCCTTCAGAGGGTGGGAGAAGCCTCTCAAGCGCCGATGCTCTCCCTGGGCTGCGGCATTGCCCTGCCTGAGAGCATCTGGGTCTGCTCCCTGTCGCAAGGTCTGTGTAAGCGCACAGCTCTGACCTGGACGCTGCATTCCTGGGCCAGGAGCACCTGGGTTTGCTCAGACTGGGAGAGAATTCCCTGTTTTGGAGCAGGAATGAGCTTGCTCTGCAGGTGGCTGGGTTCAGCCTCGGCCCAGGCTCCTGGGGTGGGCGCAGCTGGGGGTGATGGATGCGGCTCAGTGTCGGGCTGAAGCATCCCTGAGCTCCCGGGGGCTCAGCATCAGCGCCCTCTCCTCTGCCTCCAGGTATCCAGCATCAAGAACGAGGACATAAAGGTCCAGCAGGACAACGTAACCAAGCTGCTGACTGACATCCAGGTGATGAAGGGGAAGCAGGAGAGCATGGACTCCAAGCTGATCGCCATGAAGCAGTATGTATGTGTGGAGGTGGGGGGGTTGGACCAGTGCAGACCAGTTTGCCCAGTGCTTTCTCTCCTTCTCTGAGAGAAGGCTTCTTCTCCATCCCAACCTCTGCTTGTCCCAGGGTACAGCCTGGGATTTAGGGTGCTTTCTGCTTAGGAAGGGGTGGTGGAGGGACCTGGTGTGAGAGCAGGCAGGCCGGTGACCCCAGCCACGGGGTAAAGATGCTTTGGAGAACAGCTCTGCCTTGAGGGAAGGCTTCAGGACCTTCCTGTCCTTCCATAGGGATGGATCTGCAGTGTCAGTGCGTGGTGCTGGGAGCTCCCTGGCACGGCCTTTGGGTTTTCCTGCCTTGGGGCACACCTGGCTCTCGTCCTGTACCACAGCAGGGTCTTTGGGTTGGTTTGGATAACATTTGCTCTCCTGTCCTGGTGCTTCTTGCTCCGGGCTCTTGATTCCCTGCTTGCAGCCAGGTAAATTCCCGATGGATTTTGGCACTGGCACAGCTGTGGCTGCCCCATCCCTGCTCAAGGCACAGGGGCTTGGAGCACCCTGCTCCAATGGAAGGGGTCCTTGCCCACGGCACGGATTGGAGCTGGAGGAGCTCCCTCCAACCCAACCCATTCCCTGCTTCCCTGCTTTCTGTGCCTTTGGCAGCCCTGTGGCAGGTTTGAGGTGAAACACCCAGGCTCGTGTCCCTCTGTGAGGATGAGAGCACCCAGCAGAGCATCCCAGGGCTCCCGAGTGCCTTCGGGCTGCTCCTTTGGCATGGAGCATGCATGGGCACCACTGATGGTACTCGCTGGGTACCAGCCTCCCAAAGCTCCTCTTGACCCCTTCACTGGGTTTGCACTGCTGGGAGCCCATTGGGTGCTGCGAGCCTGCCTTTGGGCAGCCTTCATCCCGAGGAGGATGCCTGGGGGTGCTTCATTCTTCCTGCTTCCCCATCCAGCAGAGCCAGGAGGAACTTGGGTCTTGTGTGGGCTCTGCATAGCTTTAGGGTTCACACTGAAATGTGGGCTCAAAGGGGAACAGGGGAGAGATTTGGGCTGGATATGAGGAGGTTTTTCCCTTTGAGGCTCTCCGTGCCATGGGTCGGGGTGGCCTTGGCAGTGCTGGGGTAAGGGTTGGGCTGGATGATCCTGAAGGGCTTTTCCAGCCTGCTTGATCCCATGGCTTTGTGATGGTGTGGGAAGAGCAAAGCTCATCCCAATGGAGAGCCTGGATTGGTGCTGGGATTGTGTCCCTGCTGCTGCACATCCCAATGGAGAGCCAGGATTGGTGCTGGGATTGTGTCCCTGCTGCTGCACATCCCAATGGAGACCCAGGATTGGTGCTGGGATTGTGTCCCTGCTGCTGCAATGGAGACCCAGGATTGGTGCTGGGATTGTGTCCCTGCTGCTGCACATCCCAATGGAGACCCAGGATTGGTGCTGGGATTGTGTCCCTGCTGCTCCACATCCCAATGGAGAACCTGGATTGGTGCTGGGATTGTGTCCCTGCTGCTCCACATCCCAATGGAGAACCAGGATTGGTGCTGGGATTGTGTCCCTGCTGCTGCACATCCCAATGGAGACCCAGGATTGGTGCTGGGATTGTGTCCCTGCTGCTGCACATCCCAATGGAGAGCCAGGATTGGTGCTGGGATTGTGTCCCTGCTGCTGCACATCCCAATGGAGACCCAGGATTGGTGCTGGGATTGTGTCCCTGCTGCTCCACATCCCAATGGAGACCCAGGATTGGTGCTGGGATTGTGTCCCTGCTGCTCCACATCCCAATGGAGACCCAGGATTGGTGCTGGGATTGTGTCCCTGCTGCTCCACATCCCAGTGGAGACACAGGATTGGTGCTGGGATTGTGTCCCTGCTGCTGCACATCCCAATGGAGAACCAGGATTGGTGCTGGGATTGTGTCCCTGCTGCTGCACATCCCAATGGAGACCCAGGATTGGTGCTGGGATTGTGTCCCTGCTGCTGCAATGGAGACCCAGGATTGGTGCTGGGATTGTGTCCCTGCTGCTGCACATCCCAATGGAGACCCAGGATTGGTGCTGGGATTGTGTCCCTGCTGCTCCACATCCCAATGGAGACCCAGGATTGGTGCTGGGATTGTGTCCCTGCTGCTCCACATCCCAATGGAGAACCAGGATTGGTGCTGGGATTGTGTCCCTGCTGCTGCACATCCCAATGGAGACCCAGGATTGGTGCTGGGATTGTGTCCCTGCTGCTCCACATCCCAATGGAGACCCAGGATTGGTGCTGGGATTGTGTCCCTGCTGCTCCACATCCCAATGGAGACCCAGGATTGGTGCTGGGATTGTGTCCCTGCTGCTCCACATCCCAATGGAGAACCAGGATTGGTGCTGAGATTGTGTCCCTGCTGCTGCACATCCCAATGGAGACCCAGGATTGGTGCTGGGATTGTGTCCCTGGGCTTGGTTTGGCTCCTGTGTTCTCCTCAGCTGCCTCTGTGGATATTTCACTGTCTGAAAATGGCTTTTTTTGCCCTTGTTTCACCTTTTTTACCTTTTTTTTTGCCTTCTTTTGCCTTCTTTTGCCTTTTTTTTTTGCCTTCTTTTTTTTGCCTTTTTTTTTTACTTTTTTTCCCTTTTTTTGCCTTTTTTTGTTTTATTTTGCCTTTTTTGCCCTCTTTTGCCTTTTTTTGCTTTTTTTACCCTTTTTTACCCTTTTTTTTCCTTTTTTTTGCCTATTTTACCTTTTTTTTGCCCCGTTTTTCCCTATTTTGCCTGTTTTTTTTCACCTCGTTCCCCCCAGGTGAAATCCCTTGCAGCACACCAGGACCAAACCCCCTTGTGCAGGCGAGCATCGAGGCCCCGAGTGCGGGTTCGGACCTGCTCCGGACGCCTCCTTCCAGCCCATCCCTTTGGGCTTCCCAGGCAACCCCAGCACGGATCCAGGCTGGAGCCTGCGGAGCAGGACCCGGGGTGCTGGGGGAGGAGGAGCTCAACACGACCCCATCCCTGCCCGTGCCCAAGGCGCGGTTGGATGGAGCTCGGAGCAGCTTTAAGCTCCCTTCATCCCACCCCGTTCCATGATTCCATGGCCTCCAGCCGCCTGATCCCGCTCCCAGCGCGGGTTCGCGTTCCAGGCATCGCTGCTGCCTCCCTCCCAGTGCTTTTCCCTCCTCGTTTCTTTCCAATTATTGGAATTCCACCCGGAAGCATGCTTGGAAAGCCTGGCCCCAGCGCTCGGGATCGGGATCGGGATCGGCTCCATCCCTCCCTCCATCACCCAGCAGGGAGCATTGGGACCCAGCTTGGAAAGCCCGGCCCCAGCGCTCGGGATCGGGATCGGCTTCAGCTCCATCCCTCCCTCCATCACCCAGCAGGGAGCATTGGGACCCAGCTTGGAAAGCCCGGCCCCAGCGCTCGGGATCGGGATCGGCTTCAGCTCCATCCCTCCCTCCATCACCCAGCAGGGAGCAGTCATTGGGACCCAGCTTGGAAAGCCCGGCCCCAGCGCTCGGGAGCGGGATCGGCTTCAGCTCCATCCCTCCCTCCCTCCATCACCCAGCAGGGAGCATTGGGACCCAGCTTGGAAAGCCCGGCCCCAGCGCTCGGGATCGGGATCGGCTTCGGCTCCATCCCTCCCTCCATCACCCAGCAGGGAGCATTGGGACCCAGCTTGGAAAGCCCGGCCCCAGCGCTCGGGATCGGGATCGGCTCCATCCCTCCCTCCATCACCCAGCAGGGAGCATTGGGACCCAGCTTGGAAAGCCCGGCCCCAGCGCTCGGGAGCGGGATCGGCTTCGGCTCCATGCCTCCCTCCATCACCCAGCAGGGAGCAGTCATTGGGACCCAGCTTGGAAAGCCCGGCCCCAGCGCTCGGGATCGGGATCGGCTTCAGCTCCATCCCTCCCTCCATCACCCAGCAGGGAGCAGTCATTGGGACCCAGCTTGGAAAGCCCGGCCCCAGCGCTCGGGATCGGGATCGGCTTCGGCTCCATCCCTCCCTCCATCACCCAGCAGGGAGCAGTCGCTCCTTGTGCTCGGCTTTGAGCCCCGGTTGCTCTTGGCTCCCGTTCTGCTTCCTCGCTCCTGGAGCAGGGCCTCGGCCAAGCCAAACGTTTCCTCGTGCTTTTCCCACGTGGAAGGGGCTGGGTTTCCAGCTGAGGATCCCGCTCGGAGCCGGCCCTGGCAGGCACCCAACAGAAGCCTCTTGCCCAGCTCCAGCTCCAGCTCCAGCAGGGTCTTGCTGTTAAGTCCCCATCCCTTGCGTGGTACCGCACGGGTTGAGAGTCACGGAGCCATGGGATGGGTTGGGATGAAGGGAGCTTGAAGCTCCTCCAGCCCCAGCCACGGGCAGGGACGTGCAATGGGGACGTGCAATGGGGACGTGCAATGGGGACGTGCAATGGGGGATGTGCAATGGGGACGTGCAATGGGGACGTGCAATGGGGACGTGCAATGGGGACGTGCAATGGGGACGTGCAATGGGGGATGTGCAATGGGGGACGTGCAATGGGGACGTGCAATGGGGACGTGCAATGGGGACGTGCAATGGGGACGTGCAATGGGGACGTGCAATGGGGACGTGCAATGGGGACGTGCAATGGGGACGTGCAATGGGGACGTGCAATGGGGACGTGCAATGGGGACGTGCAATGGGGACGTGCAATGGGGGATGTGCAATGGGGATGTGCAATGGGGATGTGCAATGGGGATGTGCAATGGGGGACGTGCAATGGGGACGTGCAATGGGGACGTGCAATGGGGGATGTGCAATGGGGACGTGCAATGGGGGATGTGCAATGGGGACTTGCAATGGGGGACGTGCAATGGGGACGTGCAATGGGGACGTGCAATGGGGACGTGCAATGGGTACATACAATGGGGATGTGCAATGGGGGATGTGCAATGGGGACGTGCAATGGGGACGTGCAATGGGGACATACAATGGGGGACGTGCAATGGGGACATACAATGGGGGATGTGCAATGGGGACGTGCAATGGGTACATACAATGGGGATGTGCAATGGGAATGTGCAATGGGGACGTGCAATGGGGACGTGCAATTGGGACGTGCAATGGGGACGTGCAATGGGGACGTGCAATGGGGGATGTGCAATGGGGGATGTGCAATGGGGACGTGCAATGGGGGATGTGCAATGGGGACATGCAATGGGTACATACAATGGGGACGTGCAATGGGGACGTGCAATGGGGACGTGCAATGGGGACGTGCAATGGGGACGTGCAATGGGGCGTGCAATGGGGACGTGCAAGGGGCTGCTGCTGAGCCAGGCCCGCAGCGTGCCCTGCCCTGCCCTGCCCTGCCCTGCCCTGCCCTGCCCTGCCCTGCACATCCCACCCTACCTTTGACTCCAGGCCTTCATCCATGGGGCAGTTTATGAGCAGATGTGAGCCCTTCCTCATCCATGGGGCAGTTTATGGGCAGATGTGAGCCCTTCCTCATCCATGGGGCAGTTTATGGGCAGATGTGAGCCCTTCCTCCTCATCCATGGGGCAGTTTATGGGCAGACGTGGGCCCTTCCTCCTCATCCATGGGGCAGTTTATGGGCAGACGTGGGCCCTTCCTCATCTATGGGGCAGTTTATGGGCAGACGTGAGCCCTTCCTCCTCATCCATGGGGCAGTTTATGGGCAGACGTGAGCCCTTCCTCCTCATCCATGGGGCAGTTTATGGGCAGATGTGAACCCTTCCTCCTCATCCATGGGGCAGTTTATGGGCAGACGTGAGCCCTTCCTCATCCATGGGGCAGTTTATGGGCAGACGTGAGCCCTTCCTCCTCATCCATGGGGCAGTTTATGGGCAGACGTGAGCCCTTCCTCATCCATGGGGCAGTTTATGGGCAGACGTGGGCCCTTCCTCATCCATGGGGCAGTTTATGGGCAGACGTGAGCCCTTCCTCATCCATGGGGCAGTTTAGGGGCAGATGTGAGCCCTTCCTCCTCATCTATGGGGCAGTTTATGGGCAGACGTGGGCCCTTCCTCCTCATCCCGAGGAGCTCAGCGCCCCGGTGGCTCCATCCCAGCGCTTTGTGCTGCTTGGCATTGGGATAGCAAAGCTTCATGGAGCCATGGAATGCCTTGGGTGGGAAGGGGCAGGGCAGGGACCCCTTCCCCTGGAGCAGGGTGCTCCGAGCCCCTGTGTCCAAGCTGCCCTTGAGCACTGCCAGGGATGGAGCATCCCAAACCTCTCCCTTCAACCCCTGCCATGGGGAAGAACTCCCCAAGCTCCCATCAACTCTTCCCTCTTCCTCCTCCTCCCATCCCTGCCTCCCTTGTCCCAAGGCTCCCTGCAGCCCCTTCAGGCCCTGGAGCTGCTCTCAGCTCTCCCCTTCTCTTCTCCCAGCCTGGCTCCAGGGCAGAGCAGCTCAGAAGCCGACAGGGAAGATCCCAATGGATCCCGTGCAGGACACAGGCAAAGGGGGCAGCTCGTGGTCCAGCCTGCCCATAAACCCTATGGAACACTAGGAGAGCATTCCAGGCAGCAGCTTCCTGCACCCCTGCATGGTTGGTCCCTGCTCAAAGCCTTCCTTGTGCCGCTCTGGGCAGCTCGGGTGCTTCCCATGGGGAGATGGGACCGGATGGGATCCTCGGCTCTGAGCACTGGGACTGATGATGCTGATGCTGAGCGGGCCAGGCCCGTTCCCAGCACGCTCTCCTGGAGGCAGTCGTGCTCCATGCTCCATGCTCCACGCTCCGCTGCCCCTGGAATCCTGTCCTCGGGGGCCTCATCCCGTGCCACTGCCACCTGATGTCGGAGCACGGAAAGAGCCTTTTCCCTCTGGGCCATGGGGCAGCATCTGCCTTGTGCTGCCCCTTCTCCCTGCTCTCCCGCTGTCATTAACTGCCTGTTCCCACTGGAAGCAGCGGGATCGGGATTGATTGCGGTGCTGCTCCCCACAGCCTCCATCAGGCAGGTTCAAGGGGGGGGTTGTGCTTCTCAGTTCACTGCTTCCCATCTGGAAATAACAAATGGTCTGGCTCTGGGGCTCAATTCCCTCCTAAAATAGATGGGAATGCTCGGGGTGGGATTCCGGGAGCGTGGAATGTCTGTGCCTGGAGTGGGCTCCTCCAGCAGCCTGAATCCGTGCTGAGGGTTTCCATTGTCCCGGCTCCCCGTGTGCTGCAGGAGCCGGGCTTTAAGCTGGAAGGAAGGGATGGAGATGGGGTCTTGGGAAGTTCTTCCTGCTGGGGTTGACTGGACACTGGGATGGGTTTGAAGGGAGAAGCTGGGGCTGCCCCATCCCTGGCAGTGCTCGAGGCCAGGTTGGACCCAGGGGCTTGGAGCACCCTGCTCCAGGGGAAGGGGTTGGAGCTGGAGGAGCTTTAAGCTCCCTTCATCCCAACCCATCCCAGGATTCCCTGGGCAATGAAATCGCTCCCATTGCCCTTCAGGAGAGGGCTCCTGCAGGTGTGGATGTGGCTCTGAGGACGGAGCAGCTTCAGGCTCATCCCATGGCCTGTGGTCCATGCAGGGATCAGCCCTGGATGGGGCAGCTGGGATGCAGTGATTTACATCCCTGCAGAGCCTGTGGTCCATGCAGGGATCACCCCTGGATGGGGCAGCTGGGATGCAGTGATTTAAATCCCTGTCAGAGCCTGTGGTCCATGCAGGGATCAGCCCTGGATGGGGCAGTTGGGATGCAGTGATTTACATCCCTGCAGTGCCTGTGGTCCATGCCTGAATCAGCCCTGGATGGGGCAGTTGGGATGCAGTGATTTACATCCCTGCAGAGCCTGTGGTCCATGCAGGGATCAGCCCTGGATGGGGCAGTTGGGATGCAGTGATTTACATCCCTGCAGAGCCTGTGGTCCATGCAGGGATCAGCCCTGGATGGGGCAGTTGGGATGCAGTGATTTACATCCCTGCAGTGCCTGTGGTCCATGCAGGGATCAGCCCTGGATGGGGCAGTTGGGATGCAGTGATTTACATCCCTCTCAGAGCCTGTGGTCCATGCAGGGATCACCCCTGGATGGGGCAGTTGGGATGCAGTGATTTACATCCCTGCAGTGCCTGTGGTCCATGCAGGGATCAGCCCTGGATGGGGCAGTTGGGATGCAGTGATTTACATCCCTGTCAGAGCCTGTGGTCCATGCAGGGATCAGCCCTGGATGGGGCAGTTGGGATGCAGTGATTTACATCCCTGCAGAGCCTGTGGTCCATGCAGGGATCAGCCCTGGATGGGGCAGTTGGGATGCAGTGATTTACATCCCTGCAGTGCCTGTGGTCCATGCAGGGATCACCCCTGCATGGGGCAGTTGGGATGCAGTGATTTACATCCCTGCAGAGCCTGTGGTCCATGCAGGGATCAGCCCTGGATGGGGCAGTTGGGATGCAGTGATTTACATCCCTGCAGTGCCTGTGGTCCATGCCTGCATCACCCTTGCATGGGGCAGTTGGGATGCAGTGATTTACATCCCTGCAGTGCCTGTGGTCCATGCAGGGATCAGCCCTGGATGGGGCAGTTGGGATGCAGTGATTTACATCCCTGCAGAGCCTGTGGTCCATGCCTGCATCACTCTTGCATGGTCCTGCCCTGTTGAGGCCTCATCTGCACTGCTTGGCTCCTCAGAGGGCTCTGGGAAGAGGGGTTCTGTGGGGCTGAGCCTCAAACCCTACCCAGGGCAGGAGGGGGGAGGCCCCTTCCCTGTCAGCATCCTTCCATTGACTTGGGGAGCAGCGAACTGGGGAGACTGGGATGAGCTCTTGGGAATCTGCTTCCCTGGGAGGCTGCTGGGGCGCTGGCATGGGGTGCCCAGAGGAGCTGGGGCTGCCCCATCCCTGGCAGTGCCCGAGGCCAGGTTGGATGGAGCTCGGAGCACCCTGCTCTGGTGGCACAGGGTCCCTTGGCAGGGGTTGGGAGCGGATGAGCTTTAAGCTCCTTTCCAACCCAACCCAGTCTGGGGTTCTGAAAGGGATCATTTACAGGCACTGCAGGAAAGAGTCGGGATTCAACCCAGGAATTACTGAGGTGTGCAGTGAGGCCTCTACAATTACAAGGTGTTGAATGGAAGCTGCTCATCCTCCAGCTCTGCTCCTGCCAGGAGGGGCTTGGACCCAAACGCTTGCCCTTCCCTTCCATCCCGGCTCATTCCACGGTGCTCTGATGGCGAAGGGCCCGGCAGGGCTGTGTCCCTGCTGCTGGGGCTTCCCGAGCTCCAGGGGATGCTCGACCCTGATGGTCCTCAGTAGAGCTCTGCCTCTTTGTGTGCTGCACCCGCTGGCTCCTGGGATGCAGGAGCCGGGCTCCGCATCCTAATGATGCCGCGGCTGGAGAACGCATCCCTTTGTTTGGGGGGCTCTGGCAGCTGATGGCTCCGGCCTCGGAGCAGGAGGCACAGGGAACAGTTGCTGCCTGTTCCTTCCCCTTTGTCCTTTGAGCCGTGCTTTGTGGAGCCATTCCCTTCCCTGTCACCGGCGTCCCCGTCCCCAGGAGCCGCTTCCTGTTGTCCTGGGTGCTTCCAGGGTCACATGGAAGCGTTTGGGATGGAGAGGACCCGAGTCTCATCCGCCCCCAACCCCTTTTCCTCTCCCAGCCCCTGTGTCCAACCTGGCCTTGAGCACTGCCAGGGATGGGGCAGCCACAGCTTCTCTGGGCACCCTGTGCCAGTGCCAAAAGCCACAGGGAATTTGACTGGGTGCAAGTAGGGAATCAAGAGCCTGGAGCAAGAAGTGCTTGGACAGGAGAGCAAATGTTATCCAAACCAACCCAAGTTCCTTTCCAGTGTGCTCTTGTCTGAGATACCAGGACATCCTCTGGGGGCTTGGACCTCCGTGAGCTCAGGGTCCTTTCCAACCCGAACTGTTCTGTGTTGAGTTCAGCCAAACCACTCAATGATCCCGTTATTCCCGGTGAGTTTTCCCTCTCGGATCTTGTTCCCCCCCACTTTTGCTCTGCCAAGGGCTCGGTGCCGTAACCAAGTGCAAGCGGGGGCCTGATGGTGCTTTGCCAAGCACCAGCATCTTCCTGCTCCCTGGTACCCAAGGGAAGCTCTTGGCCCTCTCCATCACCATCAGTACCCCCGACCCAGGGGCAGAAGCTCTCTGGGTTAAGACCTAAAGGGGAGGTTGCAGCTTGAGCAGTCCCAATCCTGCCCTTGAGCACTGCCAGGGATGGGGCAGCCCCAGCTCCTCTGGGCACCCTGTGCCAGCACCTCAGCACCCTCCCAGGGAAGAGCTCCTGCCTCAGAGCTCAGCTCAGCCTCCCCTCGGGCAGGTTAAAGCCATTCCCCTTGGCCCATCCCTGCATCCTTCGTCCCTCTCCGGGTTCCCCTCAGGCTCTGGAGCTGCTCTCAGCTCTCCCCTTCCCACAGCAGAGGGGCAGGATCCCCTGTGGTGCCCCCATTTACACCCATGCTTTGCCCCCCCCCCCACTCATCCCAGTGCTCCCAGTTTGATCCAGGTGGTTCTTGGCTGGAAAAGGTGGGGGGGGGAGAGCTGGTGCCAGGCATCCCTTATCTCCCTCAGGCAGGCGGTGCTCATCCATCACGGTGCTGGGAGGGGAGCAGCGTGTGTGCTGCTCACAACCAGCCTCCCCATTCCCGGGAAGGAGGTGGGAGCATCCCTGCTCCCCGCACTGCAGGGGAGGGGGGAAGCCACGCTTGGCTGGAGATGGATGGCTCCGTCCCAGCTGCTGCTCTGCCATGGGGAGGGGGTGAGCTCCTGCCCTCCTCGGGGCCACGCTGCTAACCCCCAGGAGCTGGCTTCCTTTGCTCCTTCCCATCCCTGGCTATTCCATGATTCCCAGTGTGACGACCGTGACCCATTGTTTGTGCCACCCTGCAGCTGGCACAGCTCGGACGTGTGTCATCAGGTAGAGCACGGGGATGGGTTGGGATGAATTCCATCCCCTTCCCCTGGAGCAGGGTGCTCCGAGCCCTGTGTCCAAGCTGCCCTTGAGCACTGCCAGGGATGGAGCATCCCAAACCTCTCCCTTCAACCCCTGCCATGGGGAAGAACTCCCCAAGCTCCCATCAACTCTTCCCTCTTCCTCCTCCTCCCATCCCTGCCTCCCTTGTCCCAAGGCTCCCTGCAGCCCCTTCAGGCCCTGGAGCTGCTCTCAGCTCTCCCCTTCTCTTCTCCCAGCCTGGCTCCAGGGCAGAGCTGCTCCAGCCCTCGCAGCATCCCCATCAGGAATCCTTCCTGAACCAGGCTCCCGCTTGCGGATACATCCAACCAAACAAGCGTTCCCCCCCATCCCGTGCCCCACTGCGAGGTGGGGAGGGAGCGGAGCTGCCAGCCAAGGAGCCCTCGGTGCTCCCGCAGCATTCCCAAGGCATTCCTAAAGGGCTGCCTCGTGTCGGGGGCTGCAGCTGCAAGCAGCTCCGCTCCACCATGCACCAGCTGCCAATTACACGCGCGGAGGCTGCGGGCCCCAGCAGGGATTTTGGGATGCATGGAAATTATCCCGGCTCTCCGCAGCCCTCGCCAGCTGACCACGGCTCCGGGACATCCGAGCCCGTGGAGCAGAGCTGCAGCATTCCCAAGGGTGGGAATGGGAATGGGAACGGAGCTGGCCCGGCTGCTCCGTCCCACCTGAGCCGGGGCCGACGTGGTCACTGCTCATTAGGCAGCGGGATGGGAGCAGCTGGACACCAGCTCCCACTGGGTTAAACTGGGCCGGGAGCAGCCCCAGCCCCTTTATACTGGTTTGTGGTGGGTGAGGAGCCATTGGCTATGGGGGGTGATTAAAGGGAGCTCCGAAGCGTTGCCATGATCCCAGGACCCGGCTCTGCACCTGCCCCTCATCAGCGGCTGCTCCTCTGGGATCATCCCGGAGCTGGGGATGAGCTGCAGCAGGGACTTGTCCCTTCGGAGCAGAGGCTGTGGGGCTGTGGGGCCAGCCAAGTGCTACCTGGTCCTGGTTCCCCCCCCAACCCCGTACCCGGCGCTGCTCCATCCGGATAATCACGGATCCATGGAATGGTTTGTGTTTGGAAGGGACCTTAAGGCTGCTCCAGTTCCATGGGCACCTCCCACTGGTGGCCCTTGATGGGTTTAATACTGCATTAGAGCCTGTGGGGTGAAGTGATGGGTTCACAGTGAAACAGAGGGGATTTAGCTTGGATATCGGGATGGAGTTCTTCCCCATGAGGGTGCTGGGACACTGGGGTGGGTGGAATGGAGAGCTTCAGGATGCTCCATCCCTGGCAGCTTGGACACAGGGGCTCGGAGCACCCTGCTCCAGTGGAAGGGGTCCCTGCCCATGGTTGGAGCTGGAGCAGCTTGAAGCTCCCTTCATCCCAACCCATCCCATGAATCCATGATACAGGAGAGAGGATGTATGGAACCACACCGGGAGCACACGAGCCAGGTCAGGGATCACCCCACAGGGCCATGGGGTGGCTTTGGAGCTGGGCTCCATCCCCTTACCCGTGTGGGAATCGATGGCAAGGAAGCCTTCCCGAGCGTGGAGACTGGGAATGATGCTGGAGCTGGGAAGTGCCCGCATCCCTGCTGGGGTTCTCAGGTGCCTGCTGCTTCCCTTGCAGTGAGAACGAGGCGCTGTGGAGGGAGGTGGCCAGCCTGAGGCAGAAGCACGCTCAGCAGCAGAAGGTGGTCAATAAGGTAAATCCCGCTTTTCCCCATGGATCGGGACCCTCTGGTGGTGGGGAGGGGGTGAGGGGTGCCTCAATGGGATGCCACGGCCTTAATCCTCTTTCAGAATCACTTTGAGCGCTGTGTTTCCTTCCCCTCGCCAGGAGGTGATGGGAATGCAGTGGGAAAAGGCTGGATTTGGGCTGGCAGCACCCACCTTTATGCACTCCCCATGTCCCCCGTGCCCAGCTCAGCATCAATGGGATGGGGTGGCATTAATCCTGTTTAAAGCCTCATTTTGAGCCTTCCCTTTGCCAGCAGATGATGGGAATGCAGTGGGAAAAGGCTGGATTTGGGCTGGCAGCACCCACCTTTATGCACTCCCCATGCCCAGCACAGCATCAATGGGATGCAGTGGCATTAATCCAGTTTAAAGCATCATTTTGAACCTTCCCCTTGCCAGGAGTGGGAAAAGGCTGGATTTGGGCTGGCAGCACCCACCTTTGTGCACTCCCCGTGCCCAGCTCAGCATCAATGGGATGCAGTGGCATTAATCCAGTTTAAAGCATCATTTTGAGCCTTCCCTTTGCCAGGAGTGGGAAAAGGCTGGATTTGGCTGGCAGCACCCACCTTTGTGCACTCCCCATGCCCAGCTCAGCTCTGCAAACGGTCCCAGAGCATTTCCTGCCCCAGTTCTGTGCCCCCCATCACAGGCTGTTGCCCTTTCTCCTCCCCACAGCTCATCCAGTTCCTGATCTCCTTGGTTCAATCCAACCGCATCCTCGGAGTGAAGAGGAAGATGTAAGTGTGACGGTCCAGCTCCCCAGGGAGATTCCCTCTTACTTCTGGTGTTACCCTAAAGGGGCAGCATTGGAGCATCCAGAGCAGCCCCGGACCTGCTGTGGTTGGGTTGCCCCTTGCTCATCACCATCCCAATGCCCTCAGAGGTTAAGGGCAGCCCCGGCTTCATTTGCTTGGAGCCGATCCCAGTGACGTGGGTTTATCCCAGTAGCACAATTCCTTTGCTCTCCTCGTGGTTAGGGGTGGTTCTCCTGTTGTCCCTCACCTCAAATCCACTGAGCTGAGCAGGTCCTGCTCACCCCATCCCATCCCATCCATCCCATGAGATGGGCTCCTTGGGTGAGGCACCGGAGCAGGAAGATGGGGTTGCCCCATCCCTGCCTCCATCCCATGGAGACGAGGCCCTCAGTGCCCTGGCACAGTGGTGGCCTTGGTAGGGCTGGGAATGGTTGGACTGGATGAGCTTCGAAGGTCATTCCCAGCCTCATTCCATGATGTTTCTCCCCTCGTCCATGTGGGAAGTGGCAGCTCCTGTGCCCGTTCCTCATCCCCTGCGTCCCGTGGGGCTGGATGGTGCTGCCAGCGCCTTTCCCATTGGTGCTCCATTGAATTGCACAGCTCAGCCAGGGGCTCATCCTGCTCCTCCATGGGACGGCCTCATCCTGACCCGCTCCATGCCTCCCGTGCCCTGTGTCCCACCTTAGGTGGGTGCAGGAGCCGTGCCCCGGCGGCGCGGTGAGCCCGGGCCTTGGCGATGTCTTTGCAGCCCCCTGATGCTCAACGACGGCAGCTCAGCACATTCCATGCCGAAGTACAGCCGCCAGTATTCCCTGGAGCACGTCCACGGCTCCTCCCCGTACACAGTGAGTACCCTGCCCCTGCAGGGGGGCCACGGACCCAGGGATCCATGGGGAGGGACCCGCGGATCAAGCCCTTCGACCCATGCCAGGCTTCCCCCCCCCATCCTCATGGGAATTGCTGCTGCCCAAGAGCCGTTGGAGCCATTCCCCTCATCCCATCCCTTCCATCCCTTGCCCCAAGCCCCTCTCCGGGTTCCCTGCAGCCCCTTCAGGCTCTGGAGCTGCTCTCGGCTCTTCCCGCATCTCTGGAGATGGATGCTCCGGAGCATCCTTCCCAATGGATGCTGAGGGCTGCCCATGGGAGCTGGGGCTGCCCCATTGCTGGCAGTGCTCAAGGCCAGGTTGGACACGGGCTCGGAGCACCCTGCTCCAGGGGAAGGGGTCCCTGCCTGTGGTTGGAGCTGGAGGAGCTTTCAGCTCCCTTCATCCCAACCCATCCCGTGATCCCACAAGTCTGGGCCCTCCCATCCTCTTGAGGCACAAACCCCTTCACACAGGCCCCGAGCCCTCACCAGGCTCCCCCTAAACCCTGCTGGGACACCACACGATGCTTTGGGTGCCCCAAACTGCCCCCCAGGGAGCCCAGGGCTGTGTCCTCTGGGTACCACAAGGTCTGCGAAGCCTCATCCCGTGCCCTGCAGCATCCCCATCGCTTGGAGCTGATGGGGAGGAGGGAGGCGCTGGGCGCTGGTCCCTCCTGCTCCCCTCACTTCAGCCCCCCACATCCCGCCCTGTGGTGGCCTTGGTCCCATTTTAGAGGCTCTCTTGGACCTGGTCCATGTCCGTGCGTGCCCTGAGGAGCCACGCAGGTGGATCCAGGCCGTTCCCTGGCCGGCTGTGGGCAGCAGCCGGAGCCCTTGGAGGGATGAGGGCTCTCCTGGCTCCCCGCTGCCCTCGGACCACCCTGGCTGGGAGCTCTGTGTTCCCCTCCTCTGATCTCTTCCTTCAAAGGGCCTTTGATCCTCAACTGCATCCGCAGCCGCCCCGGGAGCAATTCCAGCTCCTGCTGCATTGTCCCAGGGATGGGAAGAGCAGGTGCTCCGGCTCGCTCCTGCTGAGGCTGCCTGATTCCAGCTCCTGCCATCACATCCCTGCAGCTCCTGGCACTGCCTCCATGCAGCTCCTGGCACTGCCTCCATGCAGCTCCTGGCACTGCCTCCATGCAGCTCCTGCCATCACATCCCTGCAGCTCCTGGCACTGCCTCCATGCAGCTCCTGGCACTGCCTCCATGCAGCTCCTGGCACTGCCTCCATGCAGCTCCTGCCATCACATCCCTGCAGCTCCTGCCATCACATCCCTGCAGCTCCTGGCACTGCCTCCATGCAGCTCCTGCCATCACATCCCTGCAGCTCCTGGCACTGCCTCCATGCAGCTCCTGCCACCACATCCCTGCAGCTCCTGTCACTGCCTCCATGCAGCTCCTGCCATCACATCCCTGCAGCTCCTGGCACTGCCTCCATGCAGCTCCTGCCATCACATCCCTACAGCTCCTGGCACTGCCTCCATGCAGCACCTGCCACCACATCCCTGCAGCTCCTGCCACCACATCCCTGCAGCTCCTGGCACTGCCTCCATGCAGCTCCTGCCACCACATCCCTGCAGCTCCTGGCACTGCCTCCATGCAGCACCTGCCACCACATCCTTGCAGCTCCTGGCACCACAGCCCTGCAGCTCCTGGCACTGCCTCCATGCAGCTCCTGCCATCACATCCATGCAGCTCCTGCCACCACATCCATGCAGCTCCTGGCACCACATCCCTGCAGCTCCTGGCACTGCCTCCATGCAGCTCCTGCCATCACATCCCTCCAGCTCCTGGCACTGCCTCCATGCAGCTCCTGCCATCACATCCCTCCAGCTCCTGCCATCCCATCCCTGATGCCATCACACCCATACAGCTCCTGCCCTCACATCCATACAGCTCCTGCCCTCACATCCATACAGCTCCTGCCCTCACATCCATACAGCTCCTGCCCTCACATCCATACAGCTCCTGCCCTCACATCCATACAGCTCCTGCCATCACATCCATACAGCTCCTGCCATCACATCCATGCAGCTCCTGCCATCACATCCGTGATGCCATCACATCCATGCAGCTCCTGCCCTCACATCCATGCAGCTCCTGCCCTCACATCCATGCAGCTCCTGCCATCACATCCATGCAGCTCCTGCCATCACATCCATGCAGCTCCTGCCATCACATCCCTGATGCCATCACATCCATGCAGCTCCTGCCATCACATCCCTGATGCCATCACATCCATGCAGCTCCTGCCATCACATCCATACAGCTCCTGCCATCACATCCATGCAGCTCCTGCCACCACATCCATACAGCTCCTGCCATCACATCCATGCAGCTCCTGCCATCACATCCCTCCAGCTCCTGCCATCACATCCATACAGCTCCTGCCATCACATCCATACAGCTCCTGCCATCACATCCCTCCAGCTCCTGCCATCACATCCATACAGCTCCTGCCACCACATCCATACAGCTCCTGCCCTCACATCCATACAGCTCCTGCCATCACATCCATGCAGCTCCTGCCATCACATCCATGCAGCTCCTGCCACCTCCTGGTTCCCCTTTCTGTGCTCCCGAATCCACCCTTGGACACGCAGAAGCCATTGGTGTCCCAAAAGCCACCACCCAGAGCTGTGTCTGGAGTGGCTCCCACCGGTGCTCCCTGGTTTATCCAGGCAGGAATTCCGCTGCCACTGGTGGGGCAGGAGCAGAGCGGGATGTTCCACCCTGCAGCACAGAGCCTGCAGAGCATCCCCCGTGTTCCTGCTGTGCATGAGATGCAATCCCTTGGGGTTATCCCTTAGGAATTCAAGAAGGAGGGAGCTGAGGGCCCCATGGTCTCCCTGCGATCCCAAAGCTCCTTTAATCCAGCACAGCAGGGAATGGGAGACCCGCACTCACTTCAAGGATGGACCATGATGTTCCCTACTTTCCCCCCCCTGTTTTCCCAGGGTGCATCCTTTAACCTGGAATCCCCTTGGCCCCCTGGATGCCTTCTCCCATGGGGTTTGGGGCTGTTGTGATGTGCTTCCTCCTGCTCCACCTCCCAGCCTGGGGCAGTGCCCGGTCTGTGCCCGGTGCTTCACGCTGGGACTGCTGTGATTGTCATTGCAGGCTTCTTCCCCAGCATACAGTGGCTCCAACCTCTATTCCCCGGATTCTTCAGCCAACTCCGGTCCCATCATCTCCGACGTGACCGAGCTCGCCCAGTCCAGCCCCTCAGCATCCCCCAGCGGCAGCCTCGACGGCAGGTACCTTCCTCTTCCATCGCTTGGGAGCTGCGGGGAGCATGGGGTGGGATGGGATGGATGGGATGGGGTGGGATGGGATGGGGTGGGATGGGATGGGATGGATGGGATGGATGGGATGGGATGGATGGGATGGGATGGGATGGGATGGGATGGGATGGATGGGATGGGATGGGTGGGATGGGACCTGGGGGGTTTAGTGTGGAGAAGGCTCAGGGGGGACCTGATGGCTCCCTCCAAGTGCCTGCCAGGAGGATGGAGCCAGGAGGGGCTGGGCTCTGCTCCCAAGGAGCAAGGGATGGGACAAGAGGAACCGGCCTCAAGCTGCCCCAGGGCAGGGTTAGATGGAGCTGAGGAACAATTCCTGCCCCAGAGGGTGCTCAGGCATTGGAAGAGGCTGCCCGGGGCAGGGCTGCAGGCACCGGCCCTGCGAGTGCTCACACCCCCTCAGTGCCATGGGGCAGCGATGGCCTTGGCAGGGCTGGGAATGGTTGGACTGGGTGAGCTTAAAGGGCTTTTCCAACGCAGCTGATCCCATGGTTCTCTGATCCTTCCCCAGGAGCTCATCCCCATCTCCCCTCTGTCAGGTTAAAGCCATTGCCTTCATCCCATCCCTGCCTCCCTTGTCCCAAGCCCCTCTCCAGGCTCCCTGGGGTCTCCCAGCTCCTTTTTGCCTCCTCTTTCTGGCTTGTTCCTGGCATTGGCCCTTCCCCTGTGGGGCTGAATCACCCACAGAAGCCATTTACTGCCTGCCGTGCCAGGAACACTCACCCCAACATAGCCCATGTGGTCACTCATACCCACCCTTGGTGGTGATGATGTCCTGGCACCCTTGGTGGTGATGATGTCCTGATACCCTTGGTGGTGATGATGTCCTGATACCCTTGATGGTGATGATGTCCTGGTACCCTTGATGGTGATGATGTCCTGGTACCCTTGGTGGTGATGATGTCCTGATACCCTTGATGGTGATGATGTCCTGGTACCCTTGATGGTGATGATGTCCTGGTACCCTTGGTGGTGATGATGTCCTGATACCCTTGATGGTGATGATGTCTTGATACCCTTGTTGGTGATGATGTCCTGGTACCCTTGATGGTGATGATGTCCTGGTACCCTTGGTGGTGATGATGTCCTGGCACCCTTGGTGGTGATGATGTCCTGGTACCCTTGTTGGTGATGATGTCCTGGTACCCTTGGTGGTGATGATGTCCTGGCACCCTTGGTGGTGATGATGTCCTGGTACCCTTGGTGGTGATGATGTCCTGGTACCCTTGGTGGTGATGATGTCCTGGTACCCTTGATGGTGATGATGTCCTGGTACCTACCTTGGTGGTGATGATGTCCTGGCACCCTTGGTGGTGATGATGTCCTGGTACCCTTGGTGGTGATGATGTCCTGGCACCCTTGGTGGTGATGATGTCCTGGTACCCTTGGTGGTGATGATGTCCTGGTACCCTTGTTGGTGATGATGTCCTGATACCCCTGATGGTGATGATGTCCTGATGCCCTTGGTGGTGATGATGTCCTGGTACCCTTGATGGTGATGATGTCCTGGTACCTACCTTGGTGGTGATGATGTCCTGGCACCCTTGGTGGTGATGATGTCCTGGTACCCTTGTTGGTGATGATGTCCTGGCACCCTTGGTGGTGATGATGTCCTGGTACCCTTGTTGGTGATGATGTCCTGGCACCCTTGGTGGTGATGATGTCCTGGTACCCTTGGTGGTGATGATGTCCTGGTACCTACCTTGGTGGTGATGATGTCCTGGCACCCTTGGTGGTGACGATGTCCTGGTACCCTTGTTGGTGATGATGTCCTGGTACCCTTGATGGTGATGATGTCCTGGTACCCTTGGTGGTGATGATGTCCTGGTACCCTTGGTGGTGATGATGTCCTGGTACCCTTGATGGTGATGATGTCCTGGTACCCTTGGTGGTGATGATGTCCTGGTACCCTTGGTGGTGATGATGTCCTGGTACCTACCTTGGTGGTGATGATGTCCTGGTACCCTTGGTGGTGATGATGTCCTGATACCCTTGATGGTGATGATGTCCTGGTACCCTTGGTGGTGATGATGTCCTGGTACCCTTGGTGGTGATGATGTCCTGGTACCTACCTTGGTGGTGATGATGTCCTGGTACCCTTGATGGTGATGATGTCCTGGTACCCTTGTTGGTGATGATGTCCTGGCACCCTTGTTGGTGATGATGTCCTGATACCCTTGGTGGTGATGATGTCCTGGTACCCTTGGTGGTGATGATGTCCTGGTACCCTTGATGGTGATGATGTCCTGGTACCCTTGGTGGTGATGATGTCCTGGTACCTACCTTGGTGGTGATGATGTCCTGGTACCCTTGGTGGTGATGATGTCCTGGTACCCTTGTTGGTGATGATGTCCTGGTACCCTTGGTGGTGATGATGTCCTGGTACCTACCTTGGTGGTGATGATGTCCTGGTACCCTTGATGGTGATGATGTCCTGGTACCCTTGGTGGTGATGATGTCCTGGTACCCTTGGTGGTGATGATGTCCTGGTACCTACCTTGGTGGTGATGATGTCCTGGTACCCTTGTTGGTGATGATGTCCTGGTACCCTTGTTGGTGATGATGTCCTGATACCCTTGGTGGTGATGATGTCTTGGTACCTACCTTGGTGGTGATGATGTCCTGGTACCCTTGGTGGTGATGATGTCCTGATACCTACCTTGGTGGTGATGATGTCCTGGTACCCTTGTTGGTGATGATGTCCTGGTACCCTTGTTGGTGATGATGTCCTGGTACCCTTGGTGGTGATGATGTCCTGGTACCTACCTTGGTGGTGATGATGTCCTGGTACCCTTGGTGGTGATGATGTCCTGGTACCCACCCTTGGTGGTGATGATGTCCTGGTACCCACCCTTGGTGGTGATGATGTCCTGGTACCTCCCTTGGTGCTGACGATGTCCTGGCACCCTTGGTGCTGACGATGTCCTGGCACCCTTGGTGATGATGCTGCATGGGCTCAGGCTCAGAGCAGGGATGCTCCTTCACAGCTGGTTCCTGGGGGGGGTTAGGGGATGTTCTATAGCTCCATGAGGCTTCCCTTGCTCACCGTTACCCCTGTGTTGCAGGAGCAGCCCCGTGGTGCGGATCAAGGAGGAGCCCCCCAGCCCCAGCCGCAGCCCCCAGGTAGAGGAGGCCAGCCCCGGGCAGCCTCCTGCCCTGGAGACCCCGCTCTTCCCCTCCACCTTCATCGACTCCTTCCTGCAGGAGCCCGAGCCCAGCGCCGCGGCTGCCGCCAGCGCCAGCCCCACGCAGCCGCAGCCCAAGTGCCTCAGCGTCGCCTGCCTCGACAAGTGAGTGCCTGTGGGGCCCGGGGGTGGGGGGTATGGACCAGGCCAGGCCCCAGGGCTGAGGCTCCTCCAGCTCCAAGCCCATCCCCTTCCCCTGGAGCAGGGTGCTCCGAGCCCCTGTGTCCAAGCTGCCCTTGGGCACTGCCAGGGATGGAGCATCCCAAACCTCTCCCTTCAACCCCTTCCATGGGGAAGAACTCCCCAAGCTCCCATCAACTCTTCCCTCTTCCTCCTCCTCCCATCCCTGCCTCCCTTGTCCCAAGGCTCCCCGCAGCCCCTTCAGGCCCTGGAGCTGCTCTCAGCTCTCCCCTTCTCTGCTCCCAGCCTGGCTCCAGGGCAGAGCTGCTCCAGCCCTCGCAGCATCCTCCAGGGCTGCCCTCAGTGTCCCAGTGGGGTCCCCCCACAGCAGAGGGGCAGAACCCCCTCCTCTGACCCACGGCTCAGCTCAATGGGGCTCAGGTGGAGGTGCCTTGGAATCACTGCCCCGAGCGTGCCCTGTCCCTCCCTGGCCTCTGCATTGCCCATCCCAGCTGCCCTCCACATTCCCATGGGAGGGAGCTTGGGATCCCAACTGCTCTTTGGGAGGTTGGACCCAGGGGCTCGGAGCACCCTGCTCCAGGGGAAGGGGTCCCTGCCCTGGCAGGGGTTGGAGCTGGAGGAGAACCCCTCCCATGGTCCCAGCTCCCTGCTAGGGAATGAGGCCTCAGTGAGCTCGGAGCTCCCCAAGCATCCCTTGCTCCCTGTGGGAGCCACAGGAGCCCCGTGCCCGGATCCTGGGACACCAGACCTGGAATTCCCTTGGAATTCCCAGGGGTTTCCTGCTTCCCTGGGATGTGGGGGGGGGGGGGGGGGGGGGCGGGAAGTGCTCCCAGTGCATAGAACCATGGAACAGTTTGGGTTGGAAAGGACCTGAAGCTCAGCCAGTTCCAACCCCGTGCCACGGGCAGGGACACCTCACCCTAAACCATGGCACCCAAGGCTCTGTCCAGCCTGGCCTTGGACACCGCCAGGGATGGAGCATTCCCAACCTCCCTGGGCAACCCATTCCAGTGCCTCACCACCCTCACAGGAAAGAATTTCCTCCTTAGATCCAATCTAAACTTCCCCTGTTTCAGTTTGAACCCGTTACCCCTTGCCCTGTCCCTGCAGTCCCTAATGAAGAGTCCCTCCCCAGCATCCCTATAGCCCCCTTCACACACTGGAAGCTGCTCTGAGGTCTCCCCCAGCTCCTCTTCTCCAACCTCAACAGCCCCAACGTTCTCAGCCTGGCTCCATACAGGAGCTGCTCCCACCCCTGAGCATCCTCGTGGCCTCCTCTGGCCTTGTTCCACCAGCCCCACGTCCTGAGGACCCCAGCACTGCACCCAGTGCTCCAGGTGAGGTGTCCCCGAGCAGAGCAGAGGGGCAGGATCACCTCCTTGGCCCTGCTGGTCCCTCTCCTTCGGATGCAGCCCAGGATACGGATGCTTTCTGGGCTCAAGCTCCCACTGAACCCTTCTCCTGTTCATTTCCTCATGGACCAGCACCTCCTTGGGCTGCTCTGGATCTCTTCTGTTCCCAACCTGGAGCTGGGCCCTGGGATGGCTCCCCCAACCCCCCAGCTATAGGACCTTGCCCTTGGCCTGGTTAAACATGAGGTTGGCATCAGCCCAGCCTCCCTGGCTCTCCATCACCGGGTACCACGCTCCGGTGCTTCCCTGCTTCATCAGAGAAGGGGAGCCCCAAACCCCCCCTCCATGAGGGCTTGCATGGCCTCTTTGTGAGCCTCCCACCCCATCACAAGGTCTCCTTTGTGCCCCATGGGAGCAGCAGCCTTTGAGGAGCGCCGGCTCCGGGGATGAAAGGGGCTCTTTGTGATGGGAATACCTGAGCGGGGGGACCCAAACCCCCCCATTGAGGAGCCTCAGGGGGCCCTTGCCAGGAGCCAAGGGGGCTGTGAGCTGAAGGGTTTCCTTGCTAGCTCCATGTGTGGGGCTGGGGCCATGGGTGTGAGGAGCGAGCCCGGGATGAGCTCCTTCCCCATGGTGGGCCCCGGGGGGCTGCCCCATTGCTGGCACTGCTCGGGGTCTGCAGCATCCCAACCCATCCCATTCCATGCTCCCATGACCCGGAGCCGTTGGCCTTTCCCCCGAGCTTGGGACCAGCTCCTGCTCCTTCCTCTTCCTCGCTCCATTGGGGAGCACGGCGGGGGTCAGCATCCCAAGGGGAAGGGAGCACAGCAGGGACCTTCCCTGACCCCCATCCCTACGGATCCAGAGCTCCCTCCCTCCTTGGCCCGCTCAAGGCAGCTGTGGCCAACGGGACCTGAAGCTCTTCCCATCCCTTGAGGTGATGCTGGCCGGGAAGGGGAGGGGGGGACCACATTCCCATTGCCTTTCCACGCTCTTCCTGGGTTGGGGAACGGGAGCAGCAGCCCCCCGAGCTGCTGGCTTCGGGGCCACACAAGGGTTTATGGGATGTCTTTCCCCGCTGGCCTCATCCTGCCCTTCAAGTGGGCGGTGATTCCCATGGGACCACGGTGCCTCTTCCCTCGTGTCCCACCACATGTTTGGGAGCTGCCTGCATCCAGGCAGGGCCATGGCCAGGTTGGGATGCAGTGGGAAGCGTTATCCCCCCTCCCCCGGATACATCATGGCAGCAGCTTTGGTGCTCTCCATCCTTCCCGGAAGCCCCATCTCCTGAGGAACAAACGTGTCCCTGTTGCCCATCCCGATGGGAAGGGGTTTCCAGGCCAGCTGCGATCCCTGTGGAACTTCCCCCCCCAAGTTGCTTTAGGGGTGAGGGTTTGTTCCCTTTGTCCTGGATCCACAACCAGGAGGTGATGGGGAGGAGGTTTGGTGCTTACCCAAAGCTGGGGTAATCCATAGGGATCCATAGGGATCCATAGGGAATCCATAGGAACCCATAGGGAATCCGTAGGGATCCATAGGAATCCAT
This sequence comes from Pezoporus flaviventris, assembly GCF_033815535.1. Taxonomy (NCBI): domain Eukaryota; kingdom Metazoa; phylum Chordata; class Aves; order Psittaciformes; family Psittacidae; genus Pezoporus; species Pezoporus flaviventris. The sequence goes on along the minus strand of NW_026892729.1, from coordinate 62,226 downwards.
AGGGAACCCATAGGAATCCATAGGGAATCCATAGGGATCCGTAGGAACCCATAGGAATCCATAGGGAATCCATAGGAACCCATAGGGATCCATAGGGATCCATAGGAATCCATAGGAACCCATAGGAATCCATAGGGAATCCATAGGGATCCATAGGAACCCATAGGAACCCATAGGGAATCCATAGGGATCCATAAGGAATCCATAGGGAATCCATAAGGAATCCATAGGAATCGATAGGAACCCATAGGGAATCCATAGGGATCCATAAGGAATCCATAGGGAATCCATAGGAATCCATAAGGAATCCATAGGAACCCATAGGGATCCATAGGAATCCATAGGAACCCATAGGAACCCATAGGAATCCATAGGAATCCATAGGGAATCCATAGGGATCCATAGGGAATCCATAGGGATCCATAGGAACCCATAGGAATCCATAGGAACCCATAGGAATCCATAGGGAACCCATAGGAACCCATAGGAATCCATAGGGAATCCATAAGGAATCCATAGGGATCCATAGGAACCCATAGGAATCCATAGGGAATCCATAAGGAATCCATAGGGATCCATAGGAACCCATAGGAACCCATAGGAATCCATAGGGAACCCATAGGAACCCATAGGAATCCATAGGGAATCCATAAGGAATCCATAGGGATCCATAGGAACCCATAGGAACCCATAGGAACCCATAGGCCGTCCGGGTCTCATCCGTTCGGGCTCCTCATCCATGGAGCTCCGGGGCGGAAGGGTCCCAAGGCTCCTGCGGAGGAGATGGAGGGAGGGAGGAGGCCTGCAGGGGCTGGGGCTGGGGGCCGGGGGGAAGGCTCCTCCTCCCTGACCCCCGGCCCCGCTCTCCTGTGGCCAGGAATGAGCTCAACGACCACCTGGACACCATCGACTCCAACCTGGACAACCTCCAGACCATGCTGAGCACGCACGGCTTCAGCGTGGACACGAGCGCCTTGTTGGATGTGAGTCCTGCTCCCACGGGAGCTCCAGAGCGCCTCCGGTCCGGGCCCGCGGGGACCAGGGGCTCCTCCAGTTGGGTCAGTTGGAAACCTCCAACTGCATGGGTTGGGCATCACCAATGGATGGGTTGGACATCACCAATGGATGGGTTGGACATCTCCAGCTGGATGGGTTGGACATCACCAATGGATGGGTTGGACATCTCCAGCTGGATGGGTTGGGCATCTCCAACTGCATGGGTTGGGCATCACCAATGGATGGGTTGGACGTCTCCAACCAGATGGGTTGGGCATCACCAGCTGCATGGGTTGGACGTCTCCAACCGGATGGGTTGGACATCACCAGCTGCATGGGTTGGACATCACCAATGGATGGGTTGGACATCACCAATGGATGGGTTGGACATCTCCAACCAGATGGGTTGGGCATCACCAATGGATGGGTTGGACGTCTCCAACCAGATGGGTTGGGCATCACCAATGGATGGGTTGGACATCTCCAACCGGATGGGTTGGACATCTCCAACTGCATGGGTTGGACATCACCAACCGGATGGGTTGGACATCTCCAACTGGATATCCAATGGATCAGTTGGACATCTCCAACTGGACTGGTTGGACCTCTCCAACTGAATCTCCAATGGATTGGTTGGACATCTCCAACTGGATCTCTAATGGATTGGTTGGACATCTCCAACTGGATGGGTTGGACATCTCTAACTGGATCTCCAATGGATTGGTTGGCCATCTCCAATGGATCAGTTGGACATCTCCAACTGGATCTCCAATGGATTGGTTGGACATCTCCAATGGATCAGTTGGACATCTCCAACTGGATCTCCAATGGATTGATTGGCTATCTCCAATGGATCAGTTGGACATCTCCAATCAGATCTCCAACTGGACTGTGGTTGGACCTCTCCAACCATATCTCCAGTGGATGGGTTGGACCTCTCCAGCCAGATCTCCAACTGGACTGGTTGGCCATCTCTAACCAGATCTCCAATGGATTGGTTGGCCATCTCCAATGGATCAGTTGGACATCTCCAACTGGATCTCCAACTGGACTGTGGTTGGACCTCTCCAACCAGATCTCCAGTGGATGGGTTGGACCTCTCCAACTGGATCTCCAATGGATTGGTTGGACATCTCCAACTGGATGGGTTGGACATCTCCAACTGGATCTCCAATGGATTGGTTGGACATCTCCAGCTGGATGGGTTGGACATCTCCAACTGGATCTCCAACTGCATCAGTTGGACATCTCCAACTGGATCTCCAACTGGACTGTGGTTGGACCTCTCCAACCAGATCTCCAGTGGATGGGTTGGACCTCTCCAACCGGATCTCCAATGGATGGGTTGGACCTCTCCAACCAGATCTCCAATGGATGGGTTGGACATCTCCAATGGATCAGTTGGACATCTCCAACTGGATCTCCAATGGATGGGTTGGACCTCTCCAACCGGATCTCCAATGGATGGGTTGGACCTCTCCAACCGGATCTCCAATGGATGGGTTGGACATCTCCAACCGGATCTCCGGCTGGGTCCTCCCTCCCCTGCTTCCCCCCCACGCTGGCTCCAGCCGGCCATGTCCCTGTCCCACCGCGGTTCCTTCCTCTCCCGGCCCTGAGCCCTCTTCCCTCTCGGCAGCTCTTCAGCCCTTCCATGACGGTCACGGACATGAACCTGCCCGACCTGGACAGCAGCTTGGCCAGCGTGAGTACCGGGGGGGGGGACAGCACAGGGGTCCTGAGCTGCTCAGCACCCCCCGTGGTGCGCGGGAGGAGATGCGGGATGGAGCCCGGCCCACGGACACCGGGGCTGCCCCATAGCTCATTGCCGTGCCGGGGGGGGGCTGAGTGCTCCGGGGAGCTCCATGGACTTCCCAGGAAGGTGCCTGTGGATGAGCTTAGGTTCTCCGGGGGTGATGGGATGGAGCAGGGATGCGGATGGGAGGCTTCCCGAAGCCATAGGGCTGGGTCCTTGGGCATCAGCAGCCGGACAAGGATGCTCCTCCCAAGAGCCGGAGCAGGCCGTGATCTGTGGGGTGATGGGGCTGGCCCCATGGCTGCCCCTCTGCTGCGGAAGGGGAGGCCGGAGGGGGCTGCAGGGAGCCTGGAGAGGGGCTTGGGACGAGGGATGGGATGGGAGGAGGAGGAAGAGGGAAGAGTTGATGGGATGGGAGGAGGAGGAAGAGGGAAGAGTCGATGGGATGGGATGAGGATGAAGAGGGAAGAGTCGATGGGATGGGATGAGGAAGAAGAGGGAAGAGTCGATGGGATGGGATGAGGAAGAAGAGGGAAGAGTTGATGGGATGGGATGAGGAGGAAGAGGGAAGAGTTGATGGGATGGGATGAGGAAGAAGAGGGAAGAGTCGATGGGATGGGATGAGGAAGAAGAGGGAAGAGTTGATGGGATGGGATGAGGAAGAAGAGGGAAGAGTCGATGGGATGGGATGAGGAGGAAGAGGGAAGAGTTGATGGGATGGGATGAGGAAGAAGAGGGAAGAGTTGATGGGATGGAAGGAGGATGAAGAGGGAAGAGTCGATGGGATGGGATGAGGAAGAAGAGGGAAGAGTTGATGGGATGGGAGGAGGAAGAAGAGGGAAGAGTTGATGGGATGGGATGAGGAGGAAGAGGGAAGAGTTGATGGGATGGGCGGAGGAAGAAGAGGGAAGAGTTGATGGGATGGGATGAGGAAGAAGAGGGAAGAGTCGATGGGATCTTGGGGAGTTCTTTCCCATGAGGGTGCTGGGGCGCTGGCATGGGTTGAAGGGAGAGGTTTGGGGTGCTCCATCCCAGGTTGGACACAGGGGCTGAGAGCACCCCCAGCTTTAAGCTCCCTCCATCCCAAGGCATTCCAGGGTTCCCTGAGGGGATCCATGGAAGCACGCCGGGAGCAGGAGCATCCCCATCCCTCGGGGCTCCCCACAACCTCTGAGGACCTCAGCATCTCCTCGGAGCACACCTGGGGGTGCTGAGCGTGCCTGGGGTCCATGGCTGGGCGCTGAGATCCCCACTCTTGCCCCACAGATCCAGGATCTCCTTTCATCCCAGGAACAGCAGAAACCCACGGAGAGCGAGGCCGGCGCAGCGGACGCAGGTACCGGCAGCATCCCGGGGTCCAGTGGGAATTGCGGTGGGGATGATGGGATGGAGCAGGATGAAGCCTGGAGGAGAGCAGCTCCAGAGCCTGAAGGGTCCTGCAGGGAGCCTGGAGAGGGGCTGGGACAAGGGAGGGAGGGGTGGGAGGAGGAGGAAGAGGGAAGAGTTGATGGGATGGGAGGAGGAGGAAGAGGGAAGAGTTGATGGGATGGGAGGAGGAGGAAGAGGGGAGAGTTGATGGGATGGGATGAGGAGGAAGAGGGAAGAGTTGATGGGAAGGGAGGAGGAGGAAGAGGGAAGAGTTGATGGGATGGGAGGAGGAGGAAGAGGGAAGAGTTGATGGGATGGAGGAGGAGGAAGAGGGAAGAGTTGATGGGAAGGGAGGAGGAGGAAGAGGGAAGAGTCGATGGGATGGGAGGAGGAAGAGGGAAGAGTTGATGGGATGGGACGAGGAGGAAGAGGGAAGAGTTGATGGGATGGGAGGAGGAGGAAGAGGGAAGAGTTGATGGGAAGGGAGGAGGAGGAAGAGGGAAGAGTCGATGGGATGGGAGGAGGAAGAGGGAAGAGTTGATGGGGTGGGAAGAATTGATGGGATCCTGGGACTTCTTCCCCCTGAGGATGCTGGTGCGGGATGAAGGGGGTCCTTCGGGATGCTCCATCCCATCCTTCCCCTGAGGATGCTGGTGTGGGATGAAGGGAGTCCTTCGGGATGCTCCATCCCATCCTTCCCCCAAGGATGCTGGTGTGGGATGAAGGGAGTCCTTCGGGATGCTCCATCCCATCCTTCCCCTTGAGGATGCTGGTGCGGGATGAAGGGAGTCCTTCGGGATGCTCCATCCCATCCTTCCCCCAAGGATGCTGGTGCGGGATGAAGGAAGTCCTTCGGGATGCTCCATCCCATCCTTCCCCCAAGGATGCTGGTGCGGGATGAAGGGAGTCCTTCGGGATGCTCCATCCCATGGTTCCCCTGAGGATGCTGGTGCGGGATGAAGGAAGTCCTTCGGGATGCTCCATCCCATCCTTCCCCTGAGGATGCTGGTGCGGGATGAAGGGAGTCCTTTGGGATGCTCCATCCCATCCTTCCCCTTGAGGATGCTGGTGCGGGATGAAGGAAGTCCTTCAGGATGCTCCATCCCATCCTTCCCCTGAGGATGCTGGTGCGGGATGAAGGGAGTCCTTTGGGATGCTCCATCCCATCCTTCCCCTTGAGGATGCTGGTGCGGGATGAAGGAAGTCCTTCAGGATGCTCCATCCCATGGTTCCCCTGAGGATGCTGGTGCGGGATGAAGGAAGTCCTTCGGGATGCTCCATCCCATCCTTCCCCTCTCTCCATAGGGAAGCAGCTCGTGCACTACACCGCCCAGCCCCTTTTCCTGGTGGATTCCAGCGCCGTGGACGTGGGCTCCGGGGACCTTCCCATCTTCTTCGAGCTGGGCGAGGGTCCCTATGGCCCGGATGGCGAGGGGTACCCGGAGGATCCCGCCCTCTCCCTGCTGGCCGGGCCCGAGGCCAAGCCCAAGGACCCCGCTGTCTCCTAGGGAATCGCCTCGGCCCCAAAGGGAATCCCAGGCCTTGCTTTGCACAGCCCCGGCCTGCGGGGCCTCATCCTGGCACCGGGAAGGGCTCGGAACCGGCTTTGGACCCTGCACATCTCCCCCCCCCCCACACCCCGCAGCGGCGGCCGGACAGCAGCATCCCATGGGATGCGCCTGTGGAAAGGGGGGGGAACGGGATGCGGCCGGGGGGAGGCTGCTGGGGGGGGGGAGAGTGAGGAATGGGGGAGCTTTCCCTTGGGAATGGGGGTCCTGAGCTTTCCCTAAGGGATCCTGAGCTTTCCTTAAGGGATCCTGAGCTTTCCCCAAGGGATCCTGAGGTTTCCCTAAGGAAAGGGATCCTGAGCTTTCCCTAAGGGATGCTGAGCTTTCCTTAAGGAAAGGGATCCTGAGCTTTCCCTAAGGGATCCTGAGCTTTCCCTTGGGAATGGGGATCCTGAGCTTTCCTTAAGGAAAGGGATCCTGAGCTTTCCCTAAGGAAAGGGATGCTGAGCTTTCCTTAAGGAAAGGGGATCCTGAGCTTTCCCTAAGGGATGCTGAGCTTTCCTTAAGGGATCCTGAGCTTTCCCTAAGGGATGTTGAGCTTTCCTTAAGGAAAGGGATCCTGAGCTTTCCCTTGGGAATGGGGATCCTGAGCTTTCCTTAAGGGATCCTGAGCTTTCCCTTGGGAATGGGGATCCTGAGCTTTCCCTAAGGGATCCTGAGCTTTCCTTAAGGAAAGGGATCCTGAGCTTTCCCTAAGGGATCCTGAGCTTTCCTTAAGGGATCCTGAGCTTTCCCTTGGGAATGGGGATCCTGAGCTTTCCTTAAGGAAAGGGATCCTGAGCTTTCCCTTGGGAATGGGGATCCTGAGCTTTCCTTAAGGAAAGGGATCCTGAGCTTTCCTTAAGGGATCCTGAGCTTTCCCTTGGGAAAGGGGATCCTGAGCTTTCCCTAAGGGATCCTGAGCTTTCCTTAAGGGATCCTGAGCTTTCCCTAAGGGATCCTGAGCTTTCCTTAAGGGATCCTGAGCTTTCCCTAAGGGATGCTGAGCTTTCCCTAAGGGATCCTGAGCTTTCCCTAAGGGATCCTGAGCTTTCCCTAAGGGATGCTGAGCTTTCCCTAAGGGATCCTGAGCTTTCCTTAAGGGATCCTGAGCTTTCCCTAAGGGATCCTGAGCTTTCCCTAAGGGATCCTGAGCTTTCCCTAAGGGATCCTGAGCTTTCCTTAAGGGATCCTGAGCTTTCCTTAAGGAAAGGGATCCTGAGCTTTCCCTAAGGGATCCTGAGCTTTCCTTAAGGGATCCTGAGCTTTCCTTAAGGGATGCTGAGCTTTCCCTAAGGGATCCTGAGCTTTCCCTAAGGAAAGGGGTCCCGTCCCCCCCATTCCCGTCTCCTGCCCCCCGGCGATGCGGGTGGCGGCCGGAAGGAGCAGCGCTGGATCCCGTCTGGCCCAGCCCAAGGCTCCGCTCGGGTTCTGTTCCCGGCCTCGGGAATGCCGCGGTGCCGCCGCGAGCACGGACTCTGTGGGGCTGGCGCCGGAGCGGCCTCGCCCTGTACCTGGATATAAAGAGCTCTGCACAGCCCAGCCCCAGCCCGCACGGGATTGGATTCCCTTGGGATCGAGGGACCGGGATCAGCTCCGGCATCCTCCCGGTGTCCGGCGGCGCGAGCGGCTCCGGTACCCGAGGGGAGCCCGGAGAGGAGGAAGAGGGAAGAGTTGAGGGGATCTTGGGGAGTTCTTCCCCATTGGGGGCGCTGGGATCCAGTCCATGGATCCATGAAAGGCCTTGGGCCCCAACCAACCCCATCCATGGAACGGCTCCGGTGCTTCCAGGGGGGGGCCGGGGATGTGGGGATGCGACAGGGGCAGGACCCGGCTCCTGCATCCCATAAACAAGGGGATCCATGGGAATGGGCTGGATCGGGGCTGGGATCATGGTGCTGGGCCCCCATCGGTGGTACCCAAGGGCTGGGGCAATGGGGATGGATGGGAGATGCCATGGGGACGGTGCCTCCATCTGTGGGGCTGTGGTACCCAAGGGCTGGGTCAGTGGGGATGGATGGGAGATGCCATGGGGACAGTGCCTCCATCTGTGGGGCTGTGGTACCCAAGGGCTGGGGCAATGGGGATGGATGGGAGATGCCATGGGGACGGTGCCCCCATCAGTGGGGCTGTGGTACCCAAGGGCTGGGGCAATGGGGATGGATGGGAGATGCCATGGGGACGGTGCCCCCATCAGTGGGGCTGTGGTACCCAAGGGCTGGAGCAATGGGGATGGATGGGAGATGCCATGGGGACGGTGCCCCCATCAGTGGGGCTGTGGTACCCAAGGGTGGGGGCAATGGGGACGGTGCCCCCATCAGTGGGGCTGTGGTACCCAAGGGCTGGGTCAGTGGGGATGGATGGGAGATGCCATGGGGACGGTGCCCCCATCTGTGGGGCTGTGGTACCCAAGGGATGGGTTAATGGCGATGGATGGGAGATGCCATGGGGACAGTGCCCCCATCTGTGGGGCTGTGGTACCCAGGGGCTGGGGCAATGGCGATGGATGGGAGATGCCATGGGGACGGTGCCCCCATCAGTGGGGCTGTGGTACCCAAGGGCTGGGGCAATGGGGATGGATAGGAGATGCCGTGGGGATGGTGGCACCCCCCAGCAGTGGGGCTGGGGAGGCCATGGAGCCCCCCATGGCCAAAGGAGGGATGAGAAGGGACCGTGGTGGTGATGGAGCCGCGCCGGTGCCCCCCAGCCCCGTGCTGTGGGGCAGCCCCATCCCTGCCCCCCCGATGCCACTGGGGACCAGGAGCTGCTGCAGGGACCTTTATTGGGTACCACGGGGTTCGGGGATGCTCCACCCGCAACCACAGGGGGACACGGGGGGGTCCGGCCACCCCCATGCCCCCCTCCCTCCCCCCAAGTGAGCCCCGCTATGGGGCTGCTTGGGGATGTGGGGCAGGGAGCAAGGTGGGGGGGCAGCAGGAAGGGGATGGAGGCCGAGGAGGTGACAGCAGAGACATCCGGATGCCTCAGAGCCCTGGGGAGGGAGGAGCAGGGTCAGCCCCCCAGTGGCACCCCCAATGTCACCCCCTCAATGTCACCCCCAGTGTCACCCCCTCAATGTCACCCCCAGTGTCACCCCCTTTTGTCACCCCATCCTTGTCACCCCCCCGTGTCTCCTCCCCTGTCACCCCCAATATCACTTCCCCGTTACCCTCCCCATGTCACCCCCCCAGTGTCACCCCCCCAGTGTCACCCCCAATGTCACCCTCATCCCCTGTCACCCCCAATGTCACCTCCCTGTGTTACCCTTTCCTTGTCACCCCAATGTCACCCCAATGTCACCGCCCTGTGTCACCCCATCTGTGTCACCCCCAAAGTCACCCCCCTGTGTCACCATCCCCGTGTCACCATCCCCATATCACCCCAATGTCACCCCCCCGTGTCACCCATCTGTGTCACCCCCAATGTCACCCCATCTGTGTTACCCTTTCCTTGTCACCCCAATGTCACCCCCCTGTGTCACCCATCTGTGTCACCCCAATGTCACCCCCCTGTGTCACCATCCCCATGTCACCCCAATGTCACCCCCCAATGTCACCCCATCTGTGTCACCCCAATGTCACCCCCCTGTGTCACCATCCCCATGTCACCCCAATGTCACCCCCCAATGTCACCCCATCTGTGTCACCCCAATGTCACCCCCCTGTGTCACCATCCCCATGTCACCCCAATGTCACCCCCCAATGTCACCCCATCTGTGTCACCCCAATGTCACCCCCCTGTGTCACCCCCAATGTCACCCCAATGTCACCCCCAATGTCACCCCATCTGTGTCACCCCCTGTGTCACCCCAATGTCACCCCAATGTCACCCCCCTGTCACTGATCTATGTCACCCCCAAAGTCACCCCCCTGTGTCACCATCCCCATGTCACCCCATCTGTGTCACCCCCAATGTCCCCCCCCTGTGTCACCCATCTGTGTCACCCCAATGTCACCCCCCAATGTCACCCCATCTGTGTCACCCCCAATGTCACCCCCCCGTGTCACCATCCCCACGTCACCCCAATGTCCCCCCCCTGTGTCACCTCCCTGTGTTACCCTTTCCTTGTCACCCCAATGTCCCCCCCCTGTGTCACCCCAATGTCACCCCCAATGTCCCCCCCCGTCACTGATCTGTGTCACCCCCAAAGTCACCCCCCTGTGTCACCATCCCCGTGTCACCATCCCCATATCACCCCAATGTCACCCCCCCGTGTCACCCATCTGTGTCACCCCCAATGTCACCCCATCTGTGTTACCCTTTCCTTGTCACCCCAATGTCACCCCCCTGTGTCACCCATCTGTGTCACCCCCAAAGTCACCCCCCTGTGTCACCATCCCCATGTCACCCCAATGTCACCCCCCAATGTCACCCCATCTGTGTCACCCCAATGTCACCCCCCTGTGTCACCCCCAATGTCACCCCAATGTCACCCCCAATGTCACCCCATCTGTGTCACCCCCTGTGTCACCCCAATGTCACCCCAATGTCACCCCCCTGTCACTGATCTGTGTCACCCCCAAAGTCACCCCCCTGTGTCACCATCCCCATGTCACCCCATCTGTGTCACCCCCCAATGTCACCCCAATGTCACCCATCTGTGTCACCCCAATGTCACCCCCCAATGTCACCCCATCTGTGTCACCCCCAATGTCACCCCCCCGTGTCACCATCCCCACGTCACCCCAATGTCCCCCCCCTGTGTCACCTCCCTGTGTTACCCTTTCCTTGTCACCCCAATGTCACCCCATCTGTGTCACCCCCAATGTCACCCCCAATGTCACCCCCAATGTCACCCCCAATGTCCCCCCCCCAGTGTCCCCCTGCTCCCACCTTGGGACGTCAGCGCCTCCTCCGAGTCCACGTCGTGCTCCAGTCCTGGGGGGCAAAGAGGGGCTGGGGGCAAGAACTGGGGGTGCCCCCCCCCCCCCAACCCTGGACACCCTCCACTTATGGGGCACCCCCAAGTAATGCGGCACCCGCAGCTAATGGGGCACCTGCAAACAATGGGGCACCCCACACTTGTGGGGCAATAGGATACCCCCAGCTACTGCTGCACCCCAAGTAATGGGGCACCCCTAATTCATAGGGCACCTCTGGCCAATGGGGCACCCCCACTGATGCTGCACCCCCAGCAATGGGGCACCCCCAATGATGCTGCACCCCCAGCAATGGGGCACCCCCAATGATGCTGCAGCCCCAAGTAATGGGGTACCCCCAACAATGGGGCATCCCCAATGATACTGCACCCCCAGCAATGGGGCACCCCCAATGATGCTGCAGCCCCAAGTAATGGGGTACCCCCAACAATGGGGCACCCCCAGGGGTGCTCAGGATGGTCCCAAGCCCCAGTTTGGGGGTGCTGGGTGCGGGGGGGGGCCTCACCCTCCTCTGATTCATTGGATTGGGCTGGAACATCCATGATGGGACCTGCAGGAGGGCGAGAGATGGGGGTCAGCACCCAATGGGTGCCAGTGGGGACCCCAGCACCCAATGGGTGCCAATGGAGACCCCAGTACCCAATGGGTGCCAATGGGGACGCAGCACCCAATGGCTGTCGGTAGTTACCCAGCACCCAATGGGTGCCAATGGGGACCCCAGTACCCAATGGGTGACAATGGGGACGCAGGACCCAATGGGTGCCAATGGAGACCCCAGTACCTAATGGGTGCCAATGGAGACCCCAGTACCCAATGGGGATGCAGCACCCAATGGGGACCCCAGCACCCAGTGGGTGCCAATGGAGACCCCAGTACCCAATGGGTGCCAATGGGGATGCAGTACCCAATGGGGATGCAGCACCCAATGGGTACCAATGGAGACCCCAGTACACAATGGGTGACAACAGGGACACAGCACCCAATGGGTGCCAGTGTGGGACCCCAGTACCCAATGGGGATGCAGCACCCAATGGGTACCAATGGAGACCCCAGTACCCAATGGGTGACAATAGGGACACAGCACCCAATGGGTGCCAGTGGGGACCCCAGTACCCAATGGGTGACAATGGGGACGCAGCACCCAATGGGTGCCAGTGGGGACCCCAGTACCCAATGGGGATGCAGCACCCAATGGGGACCCCCAGGTCATGCACCAGCACCCAATGGGTGCCAATGGGGACCCCAGCACCCAATGGGGACTCCCAGGTCATGCACCAGCACCCAATGGGTGCCAATGGGGACCCCAGCACCCAATGGGGACCCCCAGGTCATGCACCAGCACCCAATGGGGACCCCAGCACCCAATGGGTGCCAATGGGAACCCCAGCACCCAATGGGGACCCCCAGGTCATGCACCAGCACCCAATGGGGACCCCAGCACCCAATGGGGACCCCAGCACCCAATGGGGACCCCAGCACCCAATGGGGACCCCAGTTCATGCACCAGCACCCAATGGGGACCCCAGCACCCACCTCCCCGGCCCCCCCCGGCGAGGGTGTCCACGGCGAAGGAGCCGCTGTTGAGGGCGTCCAGGCTGGAGGAGTCGCTGCCGTGGGATTCCCGAGCTCCGGAATGGGCGGAGGACGAGCGCTGGGGGTCCTCGAGGCGCAGGGAGGTGACTCCTGGGGGGGGGAATGCGGGGATGGGGACCCCAGTGCAGGCCATGGGGCACTGCGGGCACTGCGTGGGCCTATGTGCAGTGCAGGGGGGGCCTGCATCCCATCCATCCCATCCCATCCGTCCCATCCCATCCATCCCATCCCATCCATCCCATCGCATCCATCCCATCCCATCGCATCCATCCCATCCCATCCCATCCCATCCATCCCATCCCATCCATCCCATCCCATCCATCCCATCCCATCCATCCCATCGCATCCATCCCATCCCATCGCATCCATCCCATCCATCCCATCCCATCCATCCCATCGCATCCATCCCATCCATCCCATCCCATCCATCCCATCGCATCCATCCCATCCATCCCATCCCATCCCATCCCATCCATCCCATCCCATCCATCCCATCCCATCCATCCCATCCCATCCCCATCGCATCCATCCCATCCATCCCATCCCATCCATCCCCATCCCATCCATCCCATCCCATCCCATCCCATCCATCCCATCCCATCCATCCCATCCATCCCATTGCATCCATCCCATCCCATCCATCCCATCCCATCCCATCCCATCCCATCCCCATCGCATCCATCCCATCCCATCCCATCCATCCCATCCATCCCATTGCATCCATCCCATCCCATCCATCCCATCCCATCCCATCCCATCCCATCCCCATCGCATCCATCCCATCCCACCCCATCCATCCCATCCATCCCATCCCATCCATCCCATCCCATCCCATCCATCCCATCCATCCCATTGCATCCATCCCATCCCATCCATCCCATCCCATCCCATCCCATCCCATCCCCATCGCATCCATCCCATCCATCCCATCCATCCCATCCATCCCATCCCATCCACCCCTACCTGTGCCCAGGCGCTGGGCTGAGGTGGTCAGATCACCTGGGGGGGGCAACACCGGGGGGGTCAGGAGGGGCCAAGACCCCAACGTCCCCCCCAAAGCTGGGCCCCATCCACCCAGCACCCCCCGGATGCTTCCCCATCCCCCTCCTGCATCCCATATCCTGCATCCCACTTCTGCATCCTGCATTCCATATCCACATCCCGCTCCTGTATCTTGCTCCAGCATCCTGCATCCTGCATCCCACATCCAGCTCCTGCATCCCACATCCCACTTCTGCATCCTGTATCCTGCGTCCCACATCCCACTTCTGCATCCCACATCCCACTTCTCCATCCCACATCCCACTTCTCCATCCCACATCCCACTTCTGCATCCTGTATCCTGCATCCCACATCCCACTTCTGCATCCCGCATTCCAAATACCACATCCCGCTCCTGCATCTCGCTCCAGCATCCTGCATCCCGGTCCTGCATCCCTCATCCTTCATCCCACATCCTGCATCCTGCATCCTGCATCCCGCATCCTTCATCCCACACCCCACATCCCACACCCCACATCCCACACCCCACATCCCACACCCCACACCCCACATCCCACACCCCACACCCCACACCCCACACCCCACACCCCACACCCCACATCCCACATCCCACACCCCACACCCCATACCCCACACCCCACACCCCACACCCCACACCCCACATCCCACACCCCACACCCCACACCCCACACCCCACACCCCACACCCCACATCCCACATCCCACACCCCACACCCCATACCCCACACCCCACACCCCACACCCCACACCCCACACCCCACACCCCACATCCCACACCCCACACCCCACACCCCACACCCCACACCCCACACCCCACATCCCACATCCCACACCCCACACCCCATACCCCACACCCCACACCCCACACCCCACACCCCACATCCCACACCCCACACCCCACACCCCACACCCCACACCCCACACCCCACATCCCACATCCCACACCCCACACCCCACACCCCACACCCCACATCCCACACCCCACACCCCACACCCCACACCCCACACCCCACACCCCACATCCCACACCCCACACCCCACATCCCGCTGCTCACTCTCTCCGGAAGCTTCCATCTTGGCCGGGCTCACGGGCTCTGGAAGAGAAGGGGTTGGGGGGGGGGGTTGGGGTCACACATGAGCCCCACAGCACCCCCCCTCTGCCCCCACCCCATAGCAGCTCCCCCCCCCCCCCCCATACCTGGGCTCTGCCCCTCTGCCGACAGCGCCGCTCCCAGGGTGCTCGAGGGCTCTGTGGGGAGGGGGAGACCCATGGAGGGGGTGATGGGGTCCCGACCCCCCCCCCCCCCCCCCCCGCAGCCTTGGGGCCGCAGCACCCATGGGTGCCCCCCCCCCCCCCTTACCCTCTCCCATCACCGCAGCCAGGAGCAGGAGGACGCCCATGGCCAGCGCCGGGGCCCTGCGGAGGACACGGGGGGGACCCTGAGCTTCCCCCCCCACCCCAAGGGACCCCCAAACCTCCCCCCCCCCCCCTTCCCCCCCCCCCACTCATCCCCGCATCCCGGTGCTCCCGATCCCGGTGTCCCCATCCCCGCATCCCGGTGTCCCCATCCCCGCATCCCGGTGTTCCCGATCCCGCTGTCCCCATCCCCGCATCCCGGTGTCCTCATCCCCGCATCCCGGTGCTCCCGGTCCCGGTGTCCTCATCCCCGCATCCCGGGGCTCCCGATCCCGGTGTCCCCATCCCCGCATCCCGGTGCTCCCGATCCCGGTGTCCCCATCCCCGCATCCCGGTGCTCCCGATCCCGCTGTCCCCATCCCCGCATCCCGGTGCTCCCGATCCCGCTGTCCCCATCCCCGCATCCCGGTGCTCCCGATCCCGCTGTCCCCATCCCCGCATCCCGGGGCTCCCGATCCCGGTGTCCGCATCCCCGCATCCCGGGGCTCCCGATCCCGCTGTCCCCATCCCCGTATCCCGGTGCTCCCGGTCCCGCTGTCCCCATCCCCGCATCCCGGTGCTCCCGATCCCGCTGTCCCCATCCCCGCATCCCGGTGCTCCCGGTCCCGCTGTCCCCATCCCCGCATCCCTGTGCTCCCGATCCCGGTGTCCCCATCCCCGCATCCCGGGGCTACCGATCCCGGTGTCCGCATCCCCGCATCCCGGGGCTCCCGATCCCGCTGTCCGCATCCCCGCATCCCGGGGCTCCCGATCCCGGTGTCCCCATCCCCGCATCCCGGTGTCCCCATCCCCGCATCCCGGTGCTCCCGATCCCGGTGTCCCCATCCCCGCATCCCGGTGTTCCCGATCCCGGTGTCCCCATCCCCGCATCCCGGTGCTCCCGATCCCGGTGTCCCCATCCCCGCATCCCGGTGTTCCCGATCCCGGTGTCCCCATCCCCGCATCCCGGTGCTCCCGATCCCGGTGTCCCCATCCCCGCATCCCGGTGCTCCCGATCCCGCTGTCCCCATCCCCGCATCCCGGTGCTCCCGATCCCGCTGTCCCCATCCCCGCATCCCGGTGCTCCCGATCCCGGTGTCCCCATCCCCGCATCCCGGTGTTCCCGATCCCGCTGTCCCCATCCCCGCATCCCGGTGCTCCCGATCCCGCTGTCCCCATCCCCGCATCCCGGTGCTCCCGATCCCGCTGTCCCCATCCCCGCATCCCGGTGTTCCCGATCCCGGTGTCCCCATCCCCGCATCCCGGTGCTCCCGATCCCGGTGCCCCCGTTCCCCGCATCCCGGTGCTCCCGTTCCTGTGTCCCCACATCCCCGTGTCCCGGTGTCCATGCAGCCCGCACCCCTCTGTCCCTGTCCCCCGCATCCCGGTGCTCCCGTTCCTGTGTCCCCGTGTCCCTCTATCCCCGTTGTCCCCCGTTGTCCCCGTTCCTGTGTCCCTGCATCTCCGCATCCCGGTGTTCCCTGTGTCCCGGTGTCCCCGTTCCCCTTCCCCGCATCCCGGTGTCCCGGGGCTCCCGTTCCTGTGTCCCTCTATCCCCGTTGTCCCCCGTGTCCCCGTTGTCCCCGGTGTCGCCGTTCCCCCATCCCCGTGTCCCGGGGCTCCCGTTCCTGTATCCCGGTGTCCCCGCATCCCGGTGCTCCCGGTCCCCATCCCCGCATCCCGGTGTCCCCGCATCCCGGTGCTCCCGGTCCTGTATCCCGGTGTCCCCGCATCCCGGTGCTCCCGGTCCCCATCCCCGCATCCCGGTGTCCCAATGGTCCCGCTGCTCCCGTTCCTGTGTCCCGCTGCTCCCGTTCCCCATCCCGCCGCTCCCGTTCCTGTGTCCCGGTGTCCCAATGGTCCCGCCGCTCCCGTTCCCCATCCCGCAGCTCCCGTTCCTGTGTCCCGCCGCTCCCCTTCCCCATCCGCCGCTCCCGTTCCCCATCCGCCGCTCCCGTTCCCCATCCCGCTGCTCCCGTTCCTGTGTCCCGGTGTCCCAATGGTCCCGCCGCTCCCGTTCCCCGTCCCTTCGTCCCCGCTGTCCCCGGTGCGGGCTCACCCCCGGCCCCCCCCCATGCTGCGGTTCCGGTGCTGGCGGCTGCGGGGTTGGGGCCGGGGCCTCCCGGGGCCGTTAAAACCCTTGGGGGGGGGGGGGGGGGGGGGAAGGGGGGGGGGGAGGAGCCGGAGGATGGGGGGGGGGCGGGGGGCGGGGCAGCCAATCCGGGACCGGGAACGGGGCTGGCACCGGCCCCGGCGCTGCGGCTCCGCACCGGGAGCGGAGGGATCGATCCTGACCCATCCCAGTATAACCAGTAAGGACCAGTGACGTATAACCAGTATAACCAGTAAGGTACCAATGACCCATCCCAGTATAACCAGTAAGCACCGGTGACCCATCCCAGTATAACCAGTAAGGACCAGTGACCCATCCCAGTATAACCAGTAAGCACCAGTGACCCATCCCAGTATAACCAGTAAGGTACCAATGACCCATCCCAGTATAACCAGTAAGCACCGGTGACCCATCCCAGTATAACCAGTAAGGACCAGTGACCCATCCCAGTATAACCAGTAAGCACCGGTGACCCATCCCAGTATAACCAGTAAGCACCGGTGACCCATCCCAGTATAACCAGTAAGGACCAGTGACCCATCCCAGTATAACCAGTAAGCACCGGTGACCCATCCCAGTATAACCAGTAAGGCACCAGTGACCCATCCCAGTATAACCAGTAAGCACCGGTGACCCATCCCAGTATAACCAGTAAGGACCAGTGACCCATCCCAGTATAACCAGTAAGGCACCGGTGACCCATCCCAGTATAACCAGTAAGGTACCAATGACCCATCCCAGTATAACCAGTAAGCACCGGTGACCCATCCCAGTATAACCAGTAAGGACCAGTGACCCATCCCAGTATAACCAGTAAGCACCAGTGACCCATCCCAGTATAACCAGTAAGGTACCAATGACCCATCCCAGTATAACCAGTAAGCACCGGTGACCCATCCCAGTATAACCAGTAAGGACCAGTGACCCATCCCAGTATAACCAGTAAGCACCGGTGACCCATCCCAGTATAACCAGTAAGCACCGGTGACCCATCCCAGTATAACCAGTAAGGACCAGTGACCCATCCCAGTATAACCAGTAAGCACCGGTGACCCATCCCAGTATAACCAGTAAGGCACCAGTGACCCATCCCAGTATAACCAGTAAGCACCGGTGACCCATCCCAGTATAACCAGTAAGGACCAGTGACCCATCCCAGTATAACCAGTAAGGCACCGGTGACCCATCCCAGTATAACCAGTAAGGCACCAGTGACCCATCCCAGTATAACCAGTAAGCACCGGTGACCCATCCCAGTATAACCAGTAAGGACCAGTGACCCATCCCAGTATAACCAGTAAGCACCGGTGACCCATCCCAGTATAACCAGTAAGGCACCAATGACCCATCCCAGTATAACCAGTAAGGACCGGTGACCCATCCCAGTATAACCAGTAAGGCACCAGTGACCCATCCCAGTAGAACCAGTAAGGTACCAGTGACCCATCCCAGTATAACCAGTAAGCACCGGTGACCCATCCCAGTATAACCAGTAAGCACCGGTGACCCATCCCATATAACCAGTAAGCACCAATGACCCATCCCAGTATAACCAGTAAGGCACCAATGACCCATCCCAGTATAACCAGTAAGCACCAGTGACCCATCCCAGTATAACCAGTAAGGCACCAATGACCCATCCCAGTATAACCAGTAAGCACCTGTGACCCATCCCAGTATAACCAGTAAGGTACCAATGACCCATCCCAGTATAACCAGTAAGGCACCGGTGACCCATCCCAGTATCACCAGTAAGCACCGGTGACCCATCCCAGTATAACCAGTAAGCACCAGTGACCCATCCCAGTAGAACCAGTAAGCACCAATGACCCATCCCAGTATAACCAGTAAGGCACCAGTGACCCATCCCAGTATAACCAGTAAGCACCGGTGACCCATCCCAGTATAACCAGTAAGGCACCGGTGACCCATCCCAGTATAACCAGTAAGGCACCGGTGACCCATCCCAGTATAACCAGTAAGCACCGGTGACCCATCCCAGTATAACCAGTAAGGCACCAATGACCCATCCCAGTATAACCAGTAGGGTACCAGTGACCCATCCCAGTATAACCAGTAAGGCACCAATGACCCATCCCAGTATAACCAGTAGGGTACCAGTGACCCATCCCAGTATAACCAGTAAGCACCGGTGACCCATCCCAGTATAACCAGTAAGCACCGGTGACCCATCCCAGTATAACCAGTAAGGCACCAGTGACCCATCCCAGTATAACCAGTAAGGCACCGGTGACCAATCCCAGTATAACCAGTAAGGTACCGGTGACCCATCCCAGTATAACCAGTAAGCACCGGTGACCCATCCCAGTAGAACCAGTAAGCACCAATGACCCATCCCAGTATAACCAGTAAGGCACCAGTGACCCATCCCAGTATAACCAGTAAGCACCGGTGACCCATCCCAGTATAACCAGTAAGGCACCGGTGACCCATCCCAGTATAACCAGTAAGGTACCAGTGACCCATCCCAGTATAACCAGTAAGCACCGGTGACCCATCCCAGTATAACCAGTAAGGCACCGGTGACCCATCCCAGTATAACCAGTAAGCACCGGTGACCCATCCCAGTATAACCAGTAAGGCACCAATGACCCATCCCAGTATAACCAGTAGGGTACCAGTGACCCATCCCAGTATAACCAGTAAGCACCGGTGACCCATCCCAGTATAACCAGTAAGCACCGGTGACCCATCCCAGTAGAACCAGTAAGCACCAATGACCCATCCCAGTATAACCAGTAAGGCACCAGTGACCCATCCCAGTATAACCAGTAAGGCACCGGTGACCAATCCCAGTATAACCAGTAAGGTACCGGTGACCCATCCCAGTATAACCAGTAAGCACCGGTGACCCATCCCAGTATAACCAGTAAGGCACCGGTGACCCATCCCAGTATAACCAGTAAGGTACCAGTGACCCATCCCAGTATAACCAGTAAGCACCGGTGACCCATCCCAGTATAACCAGTAAGCACCGGTGACCCATCCCAGTAGAACCAGTAAGCACCAATGACCCATCCCAGTATAACCAGTAAGCACCAGTGACCCATTCCAGTATAACCAGTAAGCAGCAGTGACCCATCCCAGTATAACCAGTAAGGTACTAGTGACCCATCCCAGTATAACCAGTAAGCACCGGTGACCCATCCCAGTATAACCAGTAAGGCACCAATGACCCATCCCAGTATAACCAGTAAGCACCGGTGACCCATCCCAGTAGAACCAGTAAGCACCAATGACCCATCCCAGTATAACCAGTAAGGTACCAATGACCCATCCCAGTATAACCAGTAAGCACCAATGACCCATCCCAGTATAACCAGTAAGGACCAGTGACCCATCCCAGTATAACCAGTAAGGCACCGGTGACCCATCCCAGTATAACCAGTAAGCACCGGTGACCCATCCCAGTATAACCAGTAAGCACCGGTGACCCATCCCAGTAGAACCAGTAAGCACCAATGACCCATCCCAGTATAACCAGTAAGCACCGGTGACCCATCCCAGTATAACCAGTAAGGCACCAGTGACCCATCCCAGTATAACCAGTAAGGTACCAATGACCCATCCCAGTATAACCAGTAAGGCACCAATGACCCATCCCAGTATAACCAGTAAGGCACCGGCGACCCATCCCAGTATAACCAGTAAGCACCGGTGACCCATCCCAGTATAACCAGTAAGGCACCGGTGACCCATCCCAGTATAACCAGTAAGCACCGGTGACCCATCCCAGTATAACCAGTAAGGTACCAATGACCCATCCCAGTATAACCAGTAAGGCACCGGTGACCCATCCCAGTATAACCAGTAAGCACCGGTGACCCATCCCAGTATAACCAGTAAGCACCGGTGACCCATCCCAGTATAACCAGTAAGCACCGGTGACCCATCCCAGTATAACCAGTAAGCACCGGTGACCCATCCCAGTATAACCAGTAAGCACCGGTGACCCATCCCAGTATAACCAGTAAGGTACCAATGACCCATCCCAGTATAACCAGTAAGGTACCAGTGACCCATCCCAGTATAACCAGTAAGCACCAGTGACCCATCCCAGTATAACCAGTAAGGCACCAATGACCCATCCCAGTATAACCAGTAAGGCACCGGTGACCCATCCCAGTATAACCAGTAAGCACCAGTGACCCATCCCAGTATAACCAGTAAGGCACCAGTGACCCATCCCAGTATAACCAGTAAGGCACCAGTGACCCATCCCAGTATAACCAGTAAGCACCGGTGACCCATCCCAGTATAACCAGTAAGCACCGGTGACCCATCCCAGTAAGCACCGGTACCGCGCTCACCGCTGAGCTCCGGGTCATGACCCCGGCGTGATGACGTCAGCGCGCTGTCTCCTGGCGCCCCCTGCCGGCCCGGCGGGATCCGGGCCCGCTCGCGGCCGCCGCCGCCGCCATCTTGGCCGCGCTGAGGGGAAGCGGCCCCGGAGCGGAGCCGGCCCCGACCGGGGCCACGGTGAGGGGCGGGGGGGGGGGGGGAGGGGCTATGGGGTGGGGGTGTGGGGCAGCGCTGGGGGGGGGGAGTGGAATCTATGGGGTGCGGGGGGGGGGGGGGGCCGCGGTCCGGGCCCCACCGCGGGGCCCTGAGGGGCTGTGGGGACCCCCCAGCCCCGGTACGGGGTCTCCCGGCCCCTGCCACACCCCATGGGAGTGGGCCCGATCCTGGGGGGCTGGGGGGGGGGTTGGGGGGTCCCGGGGTGAAGGGGGGAGCCGGAGCTGGATGAGGGCAGCGAGAACGGGGGGGGGAATGGGATGGGGGGGGATGGAGCTGGGATGGGAATGGGATGGGATAGGATGGGATGGGGCTGGAATGGGATAGGATGAGATAGGATGGGATAGGATGAGATAGGATGGGATAGAGCTGGAATGGGATGAGATGGAGCTGGGATGGGATAGGATGGGATGGGATAGGATGGGATGGGAATGGGATGGGATGGGATGGGATAGGATGGGATGGGACTGGAATGGGATGGGATGGAGCTGGGATGGGATAGGATGGGATAGCACTAGAATGGGATGGGATAGGATGGGATGGGGCTGGAATGGGATGGGATGGGATAGGATGAGATAGGATGGGATAGAGCTGGAATGGGATGAGATGGAGCTGGGATGGGAATGGGATGGGATAGGATGGGATGGGATGGGATAGGATGGGATGGCACTAGAATGAGATGGGATGGGATAGGATCGGATGGGATGGGATAGGACTGGATGGGATAGGATGGGGCTGGAATGGGATGGGATAGGATGGGATGGGATGGGACTGGAATGGGATGGGATGGGATAGGATGAGATAGGATGGGATAGAGCTGGAATGGGATGGGATAGGATGGGATGGCACTAGAATGGGATGGGATAGGATGGGATGGGGCTGGAATGGGATGGGATGGGATAGGATGAGATAGGATGGGATAGGATGAGATAGGATGGGATAGAGCTGGAATGGGATGGGATGGAGCTGGGATGGGATAGGATGGGATGGCACTAGAATGGGATGGGATAGGATGGGATGGAGCTGGAATGGGATGGGGTGGGACAGGATTGGATGGCAATGGGATGGGATAGGATGGGATGGGGCTTGAATGGAATGGGATGGGATGGATGGGATGGAGCTGGAATGGGGTGGGGTGGGATGGGATGGGAATGGGATGGGATAGGATGGGATGGGGCTGGAATAGGAAGGGATGGGGCTGGAATGGGATGGGATGGATCTGGAATGGGATGGGATGGAGCTGGGATGGGATGGAGCTGGAATGGGATGAGATATGGGATGGGATGGAGCTGGAATGGGATAGGATGGGATGGAGCTGGGATGGGATGGGATTGGATGGAGCTGGGCTCCCCATGCGTGTGCCCAGCCCCAGGGCCTCAGCACCATCCTGGCACCAGCTTCTCCCATTGTATCCACCCAGCTCATCCCAGGGGTCACTGGGCAGTGGGGATGGGGATGGGGATGGAAGTAACGGCCCCATTGGGAGCCTCAGTGCTGCAGAGAGAGCTGGGACCAGCAAAGGGATCCTTGGGATCCACTGGGATCCATCCAGGTCCTTCCTTATGTGTCCATGACCCCGGTGTGCTCTGATCCCCCTCCTGTATCCCTGTTCCAGCCCTGATCCCCCTCCTGTATCCCTGTTCCAGGTGTGATCCCCCTCGTGTATCCCTGTTCCAGGTGTGATCCCCCTCCTGTATCCCTGTTCCAGCCCTGATCCCCCTCCTGTATCCCTGTTCCAGGTGTGATCCCCCCTCCTGTATCCCTGTTCCAGCCCTGATCCCCCTCCTGTATCCCTGTTCCAGGTGTGATCCCCCTCCTGTATCCCTGTTCCAGGTGTGATCCCCCTCCTATATCCCTGTTCCAGCCCTGATCCCCCTCCTGTATCCCTGTTCCAGGTGTGATCCCCCCTCCTGTATCCCTGTTCCAGGTGTGATCCCCCTCCTGTATCCCTGTTCCAGGTGTGATCCCCCTCCTGTATCCCTGTTCCATCCCTGATCCCCCTCCTGTATCCCTGTTCCAGGTGTGATCCCCCTCCTGTATCCCTGTTCCAGGTGTGATCCCCCTCCTGTATCCCTGTTCCATGTGTGATCCCCCTCCTGTATCCCTGTTCCAGGTGTGATCCCCCTCCTGTATCCCTGTTCCATCCCTGATCCCCCCTCCTGTATCCCTGTTCCAGGTGTGATCCCCCTCCTGTATCCCTGTTCCAGGTGTGATCCCCCTCCTGTATCCCTGTTCCAGCCCTGATCCCCCTCCTGTATCCCTGTTCCAGGTGTGATCCCCCTCCTGTATCCCTGTTCCATGTGTGATCCCTCTCCTGTATCCCTGTTCCAGGTGTGATCCCCCTCCTGTATCCCTGTTCCAGGTGTGATCCCCCTCCTGTATCCCTGTTCCAGCCCTGATCCCCCTCCTGTATCCCTGTTCCAGGTGTGATCCCCCTCCTGTATCCCTGTTCCAGGTGTGATCCCCCTCCTGTATCCCTGTTCCAGGTGTGATCCCCCTCCTGTATCCCTGTTCCAGCCCTGATCCCCCTCCTGTATCCCTGTTCCAGGTGTGATCCCCCTCCTGTATCCCTGTTCCATGTGTGATCCCCCTCCTGTATCCCTGTTCCAGGTGTGATCCCCCCTCCTGTATCCCTGTTCCAGGTGTGATCCCCCTCCTGTATCCCTGTTCCAGGTGTGATCCCCCTCCTGTATCCCTGTTCCATGTGTGATCCCTCTCCTGTATCCCTGTTCCAGGTGTGATCCCCCTCCTGTATCCCTGTTCCAGGTGTGATCCCCCTCCTGTATCCCTGTTCCAGCCCTGATCCCCCTCCTGTATCCCTGTTCCAGGTGTGATCCCCCTCCTGTATCCCTGTTCCAGGTGTGATCCCCCTCCTGTATCCCTGTTCCAGGTGTGATCCCCCTCCTGTATCCCTGTTCCAGCCCTGATCCCCCTCCTGTATCCCTGTTCCAGGTGTGATCCCCCTCCTGTATCCCTGTTCCAGCCCTGATCCCCCTCCTGTATCCCTGTTCCAGGTGTGATCCCCCTCCTGTATCCCTGTTCCAGGTGTGATCCCCCTCCTGTATCCCTGTTCCAGGTGTGATCCCCCTCCTGTATCCCTGTTCCAGGTGTGATCCCCCTCCTGTATCCCTGTTCCAGGTGTGATCCCCCTCCTGTATCCCTGTTCCAGGTGTGATCCCCCCTCCTGTATCCCTGTTCCAGGTGTGATCCCCCTCCTGTATCCCTGTTCCAGCCCTGATCCCCCTCCTGTATCCCTGTTCCAGGTGTGATCCCCCTCCTGTATCCCTGTTCCAGGTGTGATCCCCCTCCTGTATCCCTGTTCCAGGTGTGATCCCCCTCCTGTATCCCTGTTCCAGGTGTGATCCCCCTCCTGTATCCCTGTTCCAGGTGTGATCCCAGCTCCTGTATCCCCGTTCCCGTTCCAGGTGTGATCCCAGCTCCTGTCTGTGTTGCAGGATGAGCTCGCCATTCCCACGGGATCATGGCAGGGCCCGTTCCGAGCCGGGCCCGGGTCTATGCCGACGTCAACACGCAGCGGCCCCGCGAGTACTGGGACTACGAAGCCCACGTCGTGGAGTGGGGGTGAGGGATCCCAGCCCATCCCTTGGGATGCTCCAATGGGAGAAGTGGGGGGATGATTCCCAAGGAGCTGCAGCCTTGGGTCGCTCGGGAATGTCACCTGGGAAGCATGCAATGGGGTGGCTTGGGATGGCCCCGGAAGCTGCTCCGCTTCCAGCCCTTGGATGCTTCCCGATGGAGCCGGCGGCTCCCAGTCCCCTCCGGCATCCTTGGACACTTCCAGTGGCCCGGCAGCCTCAGGGGGAGGAACTTCCCGAGATTCCATTCCCAAGATCCCATCCTGTTCCCAAGATCCCATCCTGTTCCCAAGATCCCATCCCCAAGATCCCATTCCCAAGATCCCATCCCCAAGATCCCATCCTGTTCCCAAGATCCCATCCCCAAGATCCCATCCCTTTCCCAAGATCCCATCCCCAAGATCCCATCCCGTTCCCAAGATCCCATCCCCAAGATCCCATCCCTTTCCCAAGATCCCATCCTGTTCACAAGATCCCATCCCCAAGATCCCATCCGTTCCCAAGATCCCATCTCATTCCCAAGATCCCATCCCATTCCCAAGATCCCATCCCTTTCCCAAGATCCCATCCTGTTCACAAGATCCCATCCCCAAGATCCCATCCGTTCCCAAGATCCCATCCTGTTTTCAAGTTCCCATCCCATTCCCAAGATCCCATCCCGTTCCCAAGTTCCCATCCTGTTCACAAGATCCCATCCCCAAGATCCCATCTCCAAGATCCCATCCCGTTCCCAAGTTCCCATCCCTTTCCCAAGTTCCCATCCCATTCCCAAGATCCCATCCCCAAGATCCTATCCCGTTCCCAAGATCCCATCTCATTCCCAAGATAACATCTCATTCCTAAGTTCCCATCCCATTCCCAAGTTCCCATCCCATTCCCAAGATCCCATCCCATTTCCAGGATCCCATCCCATTCCCAAATTCCCATCTCATTCCCAAAATCCCATCCCATTCCCAAGATCCCAGGATCAGGATCTTTGTGATCAGGATCTTTGGGATCGGGATTTTTGGGATTAGGATCTTTGGGATCGGGATCTCTGGGATCGGAATCTTTGGGATTGGGATCTTTGGAATCAGGATCTTTGGGATCAGGATCTTTGGGATCGAGATATTTGGAATCGGGATCTTCTGATCGGGAGCTTTGGGATTGGGATCTCTGGGATTGGGATATTTCAGATCGGGAGCTTTGGGATCAAGATCTTTGGGATCTCAGGATCTTTGGGATCAGGATCTCTGGGATCGGGATCCTTGAGATTGGGATCTCTGGGGTCAGGATCTTTGAGATTGGGATCTTTGGGATCGGGATGTTTGTGATCAGCATCTTTGGGATTGGGATCTCTGGGATCAGGATCTTTCAGATTGGGATGTTCGTTATTGGGATCTCTAGGGTTAAGATCTTTGGGATCAGGATATTTGGGATCGGGATCTTTGGAATGAGGATCTTTGGGATCAGGAGCTTTGGGATCGGGATCTTTAGGATCAGGATCTCTGGGATCCAGATCTTTGTGATCGGGATCTTTGAGATTGGGATGTTTGGGATCGGGATCTCTGGGGTTGGGATCTTTGGGATCAGGATCTCTGGGATTGGGATCTTTGGGATTAGGATCTTTGGAATCGGGATCTTTGGGATCAGGATCTTTGGAATCGGATCTTTGGGATCAGGAGCTTTGGGATCAGGAGCTTTGGGACCGGGATCTTTGGGATTGGGATCTCTGGGGTTGGGATCTTTGAGATCGGGAGCTTTGGGATCGGGATCTTTGGAATCAGGATATTTGGGATTGGGATATTTGGGATGGGATCTTTGGGATCGGGATCTCTGGGATCGGGATCTTCTGGATTGGGATCTTTGGGATCGAGATCTTTGGGATCAAGATCTTTGGGATTGGGATCTTTGGGATCGAGATCTTTGGGATCGGGATCTTCGGGATCGGGAGCTTTGGGATCAGGATCTTCAGGATCGGGATCTCTGGGATTGGGATCTTCAGGATTGGGATCTTCGGGATCAGGATCTTTGGGATCAGGAGCTTTGGGATCGAGATATTTGGGATCGGGATCTTTGGGGTCCAGATCTTTGGGATTGGGATCTTTGGGATCAGGAGCATTGGGATCTCAGGAGCTTTGAGATCAGAGTCTTTGGGATCAGGATGTTTGGGATCACGATCTTTGAGATCGGGTTCTCTGGGATCAGGATCTTTGGGATCGGGATCTTTGGAATCAGGATCTTTGAGATCAGGAGCTTTGGAATTGGGATCTTTGGGATCGGGATCTCTGGGATCGGGATCTTCGGGATTGGGATCTTGAGGATCGGGATCTTGGGGATGTCGGGAGCTCTGGGATCGGGATCTCTGGGATCAGGGTCTTCAGAATCGGGACCTTTGGGATCGGGATCTCTGGGATCGGGATCTCTGGGATCGGGATCTCTGGGATCAGGGTCTTCAGAATTGGGACCTTTGGGATCGGGATCTCTGGGATCGGGATCTCTGGGATCAGGAGCTTTGGGATCAGGATCTCTGGGATCGGGATCTTTGGGATCAGGATCTCTGGGATCAGGATCTCTGGGATTGGGATCTTTGGGATCTCTGAGATCGGGATCTCTGGGATCAGGATCTTCGGGATCTCTGGGATCAGGATCTCTGGGATCAGGAGCTTTGGGATCGGGATCTCTGGGATCAGGATCTCTGGGATCAGGATCTTCGGGATCTTTGGGATTGGGATCTGTGGGATCAGGATCTTGGGGATGTCGGGATCTCTGGGATCGGGATCTCTGGGATCGGGATCTGTGGGATCAGGATCTTGGGGATGTCGGGACCTCTGGGATCGGGATCTCTGGGATCAGGATCTTCAGGATCTCTGGGATCGGGATCTTTGGGATCAGGATCTTGGGGATGTCGGGATCTCTGGGATCGGGATCTTTGGGATCGGGATCTCTGGGATCAGGAGCTTTGGGATCGGGATCTGTGGGATGGGGATCTTTGGGATCGGGATCTTTGGGATATCGGGAGCTGCCGGCCCTTATCCCGCAGGAACCAGGATGACTTCCAGCTGGTGCGGAAGCTGGGCCGGGGCAAGTACAGCGAGGTCTTTGAGGCCATCAACATCACGAGCAACGAGAAGGTGGTGGTGAAGATCCTCAAGGTGGGAGCGGCATTCCCCAAACCGGGAATGGGGAACCGGGAATGGGAACCGGGAGTGGGAACCGGGAATGGGAACCGGGAATGGGAACTGGGAATGGGAACTGGGAATGGGAACCGGGAATGGGAACCGGGAATGGGAACTGGGAATGGGAACTGGGAATGGGAAACCGGGAATGGGAAACCAGGAATGGGAACTGGGAATGGGAAACCGGGAATGGGGAACCGGGAATGGGAACTGGGAATGGGAACTGGGAATGGGAAACCGGGAATGGGAACTGGGAATGGGAACCGGGAATGGGAACCGGGAATGGGAACTGGGAATGGGAACCGGGAATGGGAAACCGGGAATGGGAACTGGGAATGGGAAACCGGGAATGGGGAACCGGGAATGGGAACCGGGAATGGGAAACCGGGAATGGGAGTGGGAACTGGGAATGGGAAACCGGGAATGGGAATGGGAAACCGGGAATGGGAAACCGGGAATGGGAATGGGAAACCGGGAATGGGAACCAGGAATGGGGAACCGGGAATGGGAACCGGGAATGGGAAACTGGGAATGGGAGTGGGAACTGGGAATGGGAAACCGGGAATGGGAAACCGGGAATGGGAGTGGGAACCGGGAATGGGAACCGGGAATGGGAACCGGGAATGGGAGTGGGAACTGGGAATGGGAGTGGGAACTGGGAATGGGAAACCAGGAATGGGAAACCGGGAATGGGAGTGGGAACCGGGAATGGGAACCGGGAATGGGAACCGGGAATGGGAGTGGGAACCGGGAATGGGAACCGGGAATGGGAACCGGGAATGGGAAACCAGGAATGGGAACTGGGAATGGGAACCGGGAATGGGAACCGGGAATGGGAACTGGGAATGGGAGTGGGAACTGGGAATGGGAAACTGGGAATGGGAAACCAGGAATGGGAAACCGGGAATGGGAGTGGGAACCGGGAATGGGGAACCGGGAATGGGAACCGGGAATGGGAACTGGGAATGGGAGTGGGAACTGGGAATGGGAAACCGGGAATGGGAACCGGGAATGGGAGTGGGAACTGGGAATGGGAAACCAGGAATGGGAAACCGGGAATGGAATGGGAAACCAGGAATGGGAATGGGAACCTGGGAATGGGAACCCGGAACTGGGAATGGGAAACCGGGAATGGGAAACTGGGAATGGGAGTGGGAACTGGGAATGGGAAACCGGGAATGGGAGTGGGAACCTGGGAATGGGAACCTGGAAATGGGAGTGGGAAACCAGGAATGGGAAACCGGGACTGGGAATGGGAAACCGGAACTGGGAATGGGAGTGGGAAACCGGGAATGGGAGTGGGAACTGGGAATGGGAAACCGGGAATGGGAATGGGAACTGGGAATGGGAACAGGAAACCAGGAATGGGAATGGGAACCACAAAACTGGGAATGGGAAATCCAGAACTGGGAATGGGAAACCTGGAACTGGGAATGGGAAACCAGAACTGGGAATGGAAACCCCAGAACTGGGAATGGGAACCCCAAAATTGGGAATGGGAAACCGGAACTGGGAATGGGAACCACAAAACTGGGAATGGGAAACCCAAACCTGGGAATGGGAATCCTAAACCTGGGATTGGGGGCCTGAAAACTGGGAATGGGAGCCCCAAAACTTGGACCAGGAAACACAAAAGTGGGACCCAGAAACCCCTAAACTGGGAATGGGAACCCCAAAACTGGATGGGATTGTCCTGGAATGGCTCCAGCCCAGCCTTGGGATGGGGCATCCCTGGGCAGCCCCAGCAGTGCCCTAGGAGCTTCATCCCAAGATCCCTTTGGAGCCGTTCCTGCTCCCATCCCTGCATCCCTCATCCCAAGATCCCTTTGGAGCCGTTCCTGCTGCTCCCATCCGTTCATCCCTCATCCCAAGATCCCTTTGGAGCCGTTCCTGCTCCCATCCCCTCATCCCTCATCCAAAGATCCCTTTGGAGCCATTCCTGCTGCTCCCATCCCCGCATCCCTCATCCCAAGATCCCTTTGGAGCCATTCCTGCTCCCATCCCTGCATCCCTCATCCCAAGATCCCTTTGGAGCCGTTCCTGCTCCCATCCCTCATCCCAAGCCCCTCTCCAGGCTCCCTGCAGCCTCTCTCCTGGATCTCCTCCCGTCTGCCCCCATCTCCCAGCCTCCTCATCCCTGCGTTATTCCCTAGGGATGCGGAGCAGAGCATTCCCTCTCTCCCAGCTCTCCCCTTGTGTCTCCTCAGCCCGTCAAGAAGAAGAAGATCAAACGGGAGATCAAGATCCTGGAGAACCTCCGCGGCGGCCCCAACATCATCAACCTCTTGGACATCGTCAAGGACCCCGTGGTACGGCTCCGGAATCCCTTGGGATCCTTGGGAAGAGGCTCAGGCCGCTCCCTGCCCCGCTCGGCATCCATCTGGGAGCTGAAATCCCCCTCCCCTGGGAGCACTGGGATTGCTCCAGAGGCTGGGAATGGGAGCCCAGGACCATGAATGGCTGCGTTGGGATGGGGAGGAACAGGAACGGCTCCAAGGGGATGAGGGAGGGGTTGGGTGGGATCTTGGGAAGTTCTTCCCCATCCGGAGGGTTGGGGTTTGGGAACGGCTCGGACGGGGGTGCCCCATGCCCGGTTGGACATGGGGGCTTGGAGCACCCAGCTGAGGGGAAGGGCTCCTGCTCCACGGGGTCCAAGGGGAGGAGGGTTCAGGTCCCTTCATCCCAAACCATTCCCTGCTTCCATGAAAGCCAAGCCCAGAGCATTCCTGGCCAGAGAGTTCCTTCCCCCCCCTCCCTGCCTCAGCCCAGCCCCATCCCAGTGGCTCCAGAGCCCGGATGGGTCCTTGCCCTTCTCCCTTCTTCCTTCTCTCATCCCCTTCTCCCTCCTCCCTTCTCCCTTCCCCTTTTCCCTTCTCCCTTTTCCCTTCTCCCTTTTCCCTTCTCCCTTTTCCCTTCTCCCTTTTCCCTTCTCCCTTCTCCCTTTTCCCTTCTCCCTTTTCCCTTCTCCCTTTCCCTTCTCCCTTTTCCTTCTCCCTTCCCCTTTTCCCTTCTCCCTTCTCCCTTTTCCCTTCTCCCTTTTCCCTTCTCCCTTTTCCCTTCTCCCTTTTCCCTTCTCCCTTCTCCCTTTCCATTCTCCCTTCTCCCTTCCCCTTTCCCTTCTCCCTTCCTCTTTTCCCTTCTCCCTTTTCCCTTCTCCCCTTCCTTCTCCTTCCCCTTTTCCCTTCTCCCTTTTCCCTTCTCCCTTTTCCTTCTCCCTCCTCCCTTCTCCCTTCTCCCTCCTCCCTTCTCCCTTTTCCCTTCTCCCTTCCTCTTTTCCCTTCTCCCTTCTCCCTTCCCCTTTTCCCTTCTCCCTTCTCCCTTTTCCCTTCTCCCTTCCCCTTTTCCCTTCTCCCTTTTCCCTTCTCCCTTCTCCCCTTTTCCCTTCTCCCTTCTCCCTTCTCCCTTTTCCCTTCTCCCTTCCCCTTTTCCCTTCTCCCTTTTCCCTTCTCCCTTCTCCCTTCTCCCTTCTCCCTTCTCCCTTTTCCCTTCTCCCTTCCCCTTTTCCCTTCTCCCTTTTCCCTTCTCCCTTCTCCCTTCTCCCTTCTCCCTTTTCCCTTCTCCCTTCTCCCTTCTCCCTTTTCCCTTCTCCCTTTTCCCTTCTCCCTTTTCCCTTCTCCCTTCTCCCTTCTCCCTTTTCCCTTCTCCCTTTTCCCTTCTCCCTTCTCCCTTTTCCCTTCTCCCTTCTCCCTTCCCCTTTTCCCTTCTCCCTTCTCCCTTTTCCCTTCTCCCTTTTCCCTTCTCCCTTTTCCCTTCTCCCTTTTCCCTTCTCCCTTCTCCCTTTTCCATTCTCCCTTCTCCCTTCCCCTTTTCCCTTCTCCCTTCCTCTTTTCCCTTCTCCCTTTTCCCTTCTCCCTTCTCCCTTCCCCTTTTCCCTTCTCCCTTTTCCCTTCTCCCTTTTCCCTTCTCCCTCCTCCCTTCTCCCTCCTCCCTTCTCCCTTTTCCCTTCTCCCTTCCTCTTTTCCCTTCTCCCTTTTCCCTTCTCCCTTTTCCCTTCTCCCTTCTCCCTTCTCCCTTCTCCCTTCCCCTTCTCCCTTCTCCCTTCCCCTTCTCCCTTTTCCCTCCTCCCTCCTCCCTTTCCCCTCCTCCTTTCCCCTCCTCCCTTCTCCCATCTCCCACCTCCTCTCCCCCGGGTTTCCCTATGGATTCTATGGGTGCGGGTGCTGCCTCCCCGTTCCTTTGGGGCGGGTTGGATCTCACCCCCTCTCTTTCCTTCCCCCCATGCCTGGCCCCATCCCCGCAGTCCCGGACGCCCGCCCTGGTCTTCGAGCACGTCAACAACACCGACTTCAAGGTGGGTGCTCCCCCCCCCAGCACCCAGGGAGCCCATCCCGGCATTCCCGGTGTTCCCGAGGCACGGATCCGCTCCCCTCCATGGCTCCTGCTGGCATCCAGCCAGTCCCGCGCTCCCATCCTGCCCGGTCCTCAGCGCTTCCGGAGGGCAGCGAGGGGGAAAGGGAGCCCTTTGGGTGCTGGGGGTCCTCATGGGTGCTCGGAAGGGTGCTGGGTCTCCCCCTGGGTGAGCCCTTTGGGTGCTGGGGGTCCCCATGGGTGCTCGGAAGGGTGCTGGGTCTCCCCCTGGGTGAGCCCTTTGGGTGCTGGGGGTCCCCATGGGTGCTCGGAAGGGTGCTGGGTCTGCCCCTGGGTGAGCCCTTTGGGTGCTGGGGGTCCTCATGGGTGCTCGGAAGGGTGCTGGGCCCCCCTTCTCCCCCAGGGGAAATCCTGGGGGCATTGTGGTCATTCCCACCCCATCCTGCACCTCCGGACCCTATCCTGCACCTCCAGACCCCATCCAGCACCTCCAGACCCCATCCTGCACCTCCTGCCCCCATCCAGCACCTCCTGCCCCCATCCAGCACCTCCAGACCCCATCCAGCACCTCCAGACCCCATCCAGCACCTCCAGACCCCATCCAGCACCTCCAGACCCCATCCAGCACCTCCAGACCCCATCCAGCACCTCCAGACCCCATCCAGCACCTCCAGACCCCATCCAGCACCTCCAGACCCCATCCAGCACCTCCAGACCCCATCCAGCA
This sequence comes from Pezoporus flaviventris, assembly GCF_033815535.1. Taxonomy (NCBI): domain Eukaryota; kingdom Metazoa; phylum Chordata; class Aves; order Psittaciformes; family Psittacidae; genus Pezoporus; species Pezoporus flaviventris. Next base: position 29,230 of record NW_026892729.1, on the reverse strand, counting down.
CCTCCAGACCCCATCCAGCACCTCCAGACCCCATCCAGCACCTCCCACCCCATCCAGCACCTCCAGACCCCATCCAGCACCTCCAGACCCCATCCAGCACCTCCAGACCCCATCCAGCACCTCCAGACCCCATCCAGCACCTCCAGACCCCATCCTGCACCTCCAGACCCCATCCAGCACCTCCAGACCCCATCCAGCACCTCCTGCCCCCATCCAGCACCTCCAGACCCCATCCTGCTGCCCCTCACCCTGCCCTTGTTCCCTGCCCTCCTGCAGCAGCTCTATCAGACCCTCTCGGACTTCGACATCCGCTTCTACATGTACGAGATCCTCAAGGTGAGCAGATCCCGTGGGATGCGGGAGGATCCAATGGGAAGCAGGAGGATCCCGTGGGATGCGGGAGGATCCAATGGGATGCAGGAGGATCCAATGGGAAGCAGGAGGATCCCGTGGGGTGCAGGAGGATCCAATGGGATGCAGGAGGATCCAATGGGGAGCAGGAGGATCCAATGGGAAGCAGGAGGATCCCGTGGGATGCAGGAGGATCCAATGGGAAGCGGGAGGATCCCATGGGAAGCAGGAGGATCCAATGGGAAGCAGGAGGATCCCGTGGGATGCGGGAGGATCCAATGGGAAGCAGGAGGATCCCGTGGGATGCGGGAAGATCCAATGGGAAGCAGGAGGATCCAATGGGGTGCAGGAGGATCCAGTGGGAAGCGGGAGGATCCCGTGGGATGCAGGAGGATCCAATGGGGAAGCGGGAGGATCCCATGGGAAGCAGGAGGATCCAATGGGAAGCAGGAGGATCCAATGGGAAGCGGGAGGATCCCGTGGGGAGCAGGAGGATCCAATGGGGTGCAGGAGGATCCAATGGGAAGCAGGAGGATCCCGTGGGGTGCGGGAGGATCCCATGGGATGCAGGAGGATCCCATGGGAAGCAGGAGGATCCAATGGGAAGCAGGAGGATCCAATGGGGAGCAGGAGGATCCCGTGGGATGCGGGAGGATCCAATGGGAAGCAGGAGGATCCCATGGGAAGCAGGAGGATCCAATGGGGAGCAGGAGGATCCAATGGGATGCAGGAGGATCCAATGGGAAGCAGGAGGATCCCGTGGGGTGCAGGAGGATCCAATGGGAAGCAGGAGGACCCAATGGGGTGCAGGAGGATCCAATGGGAAGCAGGAGGATCCCATGGGGTGCAGGAGGATCCAATGGGAAGCAGGAGGATCCAATGGGATGCAGGAGGATCCAATGGGGTGCAGGAGGATCCCATGGGAAGCAGGAGGATCCAATGGGAAGCAGGAGGATCCCATGGGGAGCAGGAGGATCCCATGGGAAGCAGGAGGATCCAATGGGAAGCAGGAGGATCCCATGGGGAGCAGGAGGATCCAATGGGAAGCAGGAGGATCCAATGGGAAGCAGGAGGATCCCATGGGGTGCAGGAGGATCCAGTGGGAAGCAGGAGGATCCCATGGGGTGCAGGAGGATCCAATGGGAAGCAGGAGGATCCAATGGGAAGCAGGAGGATCCCATGGGATGCAGGAGGATCCAGTGGGAAGCAGGAGGATCCCGTGGGATGCAGGAGGATCCCGTGGGGTGCAGGAGGATCCAATGGGAAGCAGGAGGATCCCGTGGGATGCAGGAGGATCCAATGGGAAGCAGGAGGATCCCGTGGGATGCAGGAGGATTCCTCCCGTGGGGTGCAGGAGGATCCAATGGGAAGCAGGAGGATCCCGTGGGATGCAGGAGGATCCAATGGGAAGCAGGAGGATCCCATGGGATGCAGGAGGATCCAATGGGAAGCAGGAGGATCCAATGGGAAGCAGGAGGATCCCATGGGATGCAGGAGGATCCCATGGGATGCAGGAGGATCCAATGGGAAGCAGGAGGATCCAATGGGATGCAGGAGGATCCAGTGGGAAGCAGGAGGATCCAATGGGAAGCGGGAGGATCCAATGGGAAGCGGGAGGATCCAATGGGGAGCGGGAGGATCCCGTGGGGTGCAGGAGGATCCAATGGGAAGCGGGAGGATCCCGTGGGGTGCAGGAGGATCCCATGGGGTGCAGGAAGATCCAATGGGGAGCAGGGGGATCCCGTGGGGTGCAGGAGGATCCAGTGGGAAGCAGGAGGATCCAGTGGGGAGCAGGAGGATCCAGTGGGAAGCAGGAGGATCCAATGGGATGCAGGAGGATCCCATGGGAAGCAGGAGGATCCCGTGGGGTGCAGGAGGATCCAGTGGGAAGCAGGAGGATCCCGTGGGGTGCAGGAGGATCCAGTGGGAAGCAGGAGGATCCCGTGGGGTGCAGGAGGATCCAATGGGATGCGGGAGGATCCAATGGGATGCGGGAGGATCCCGTGGGATGCAGGAGCATCCCTGAGGCCCCCGTTGCCCCGCAGGCCCTGGATTACTGCCACAGCATGGGCGTGATGCACCGCGACGTCAAGCCCCACAACGTGATGATCGACCACGAGCACAGGAAGGTGGGAGCCTGCCGCCATTCCCGAGCCTTGGAATAGCCCCTGGGACCATGGAATGGGCTGGGGTGGGAGGGATCCGGAGCAGGAGGAGCCCTTTAAGGCCATGGGGGTCCCAGCTGGTGGGGGGGGAATTCCATGGGAGCAGCCCTTAAATCCCCATGGATTTCCCTCTTCCCTATGGGAATTCCATGGAGCATCACTTAAATCCCCATGGATTTCCCTCTTCCCTATGGGAATTCCATGGGAGCATCACTTAAATCCCCATGGATTTCCCTCTTCCCTATGGGAATTCCATGGGAGCAGCCCTTAAATCCCCATTGATTTCCCTCTTCCCAATGGGAATTCCATGGGAGCAGCCCTTAAATCCCCATGGATTTCCCTCTTCCCAATGGGAATTCTATGGGAGCATCCCTTAAATCCCCATGGATTTCCCTCTTCCCATTGGGAATTCCATGGGAGCATCAAAGCACCCCCTGCATCCCTTAAATCCCCATGGATTTCCCTCTTGCCAATGGGAATTCCATGGGAGCATCAAAGCACCCCCTGCATCCAGTAAATCCCCATGGATTTCCCTCTTGCCAATGGGAATTCCATGGGAGCATCAAAGCACCCCCTGCATCCAGTAAATCCCCATGGATTTCCCTCTTCCAAATGGGCCCAAGCTCCTCCCATATTCCCAAAGGGCCTCGACCTTTGAGGCCTTCCTTGGGATGGGATGGATGGGATGGGATGGATGGGATGGAGGTGAATGGGATGGATGAGATGGGATGGGATGGGATGGGATGGGATGGGATGGGATGGGATGGGATGGGATGGATGGGATGGGATGGGATGGATGGGATGGGATGGGATGGGATGGGATGGATGGGATGGGATGGGGATGGGATTGGATGGGATGGATGGGATGGGATGGGATGGGATGGGATGGGATGGATGGGATGGGATGGGATGGGATGGGATGGATGGGATGGATGAGATGGGATGGGATGGGATGGGATGGGATGGATGGGATGGATGGGATGGATGGATGGGATGGGATGGGATGGATGGGATGGATGGGATGGGATGGATGGAGATGGGATGGGATGGGATGGGATGGGATGGGATGGGATGGGATGGGATGGATGGGATGGGATGGGATGGATGGGATGGGATGGGATGGGATGGGATGGATGGGATGGGATGGGGATGGGATTGGATGGGATGGATGGGATGGGATGGGATGGATGGGATGGGATGGGGATGGGATGGGATGGATGGGATGGGGATGGGATGGGATGGATGGGACGGGATGGATGGGATGGGATGGATGGGATGGGATGAATGGGATTCGATGGGATGGATGGGATGGAATGGATGGGATGGATGGGATGGGATGGGATGGGATGGATGGGATGGAATGGATGGGATGGATGGGATGGGATGGATGGGGTGGGATGGAATGGGATGGATGGGATGAGATGGGTGGAGAGCTTGGACCCCTTCCCCTGGAGCAGGGTGCTCGGAGCCCCTGTGTCCAACCTGGCCTTGGATACAGCCAGGGCTGGAGCATCCCAAACCTCTCCCTTCAGCCCATCCATCCCAGGGCCCCAGCACCCTCATGGGGAAGAGCTCCCCAAGCTCCCATCAACTCTTCCCACTTCCTCCCCCTCCCATCCCTGCCTCCCTCATCCCAACCCCTCTCCAGGCTCCCTGCAGCCCCTTCAGGCACTGGGGCTGCTCTCAGGGCCAGCACCACGGCGTGGTCCCAGCTCCCCGGGGCTGCAGGGCCCTGAAGACATCCCCACCCCATCTCCACCCCATCCATCCCATCCCATCCCATCCCATCCCATCCCCATCCCATCCCATCCATCCCATCCCCATCCCATCCCATCCCATCCATCCCATCCCATCCTGTGCCCATCCCCATCCCATCCCCATCCTGTGCCCATCCCATCCCCTCCCCATCCCATCCCCACCCCATCCCATCCATCCCATCCATCCCATCCCCATCCCATTCCCATCCCATCCCCACACCATCCTCACCCCATCCCTCCCCATCCTCATCCCATCCATCCCATCCCATCCCCATCCCATCCCCATCCCATTCCCATCCCCATCCCATCCATCCCATCCCATCCATCCCATCCCATCCATCCCATCCCATCCATCCCATCCCATCCCCATCCCATCCCCATCCCATCCCACCCCATCCATCCCATCCCATCCCCATCCCAACCCATCCCATCCCATCCCTATCCCATCCCATTCCCATCCCCATCCCTTCCCATCCCATCCATCCCATCCCAACCCATCCCCATCCCACCCCATCTCCACCCCATCCATCCCATCCCATCCCATCCCATCCATCCCATCCCCATCCCATCCCATTCCCATCCCCATCCCATCCCATCCCATCCCCATCCCCACCCCATCCCCACCCCATCCCCACCCCATCCCTCCCCATCATCATCCCATCCCCATCCCATCCCCATCCCATCCCATCCATCCCATCCCATCCCATCCATCCCATCCCATCCCCATCCCATCCATCCCATCCCATCCCATCCCATCCCATCCATCCCATCCCATCCCATCCCATCCATCCCATCCCCATCCCATCCCCATCCCCACCCCATCCCCACCCCATTCCCACCCCTCCCCATCCTCATCCTCTTCCTCCCGTTGCTCCCCAGCTCCGGCTCATTGACTGGGGCCTGGCTGAGTTCTACCACCCAGGCCAGGAGTACAACGTCCGCGTGGCCTCGCGCTACTTCAAGGGCCCGGAGCTGCTCGTGGATTACCAGGTATGGGGTGGGGGGTGCAGCCCCCTTCCTGCCATGGGGACCCTAAAACCCACCCTCACCGCGCCCCAGACATGGAGAGAGCCCAACACTGACCCCGAAACCTGATCCTTAACCTGACCCTGAACCTGACCCCTGAACCTGACCCGGAGCCCTGAACCTGACCCCTGAACCTGACCCCTGAACCTGACCCTGACCCCTGAACCTGACCCTGACCCCTGAACCTGACCCTGACCCTGACCCCTGAACCTGACCCTGACCCCTGAACCTGACCCCTGAAACTGACCCTGACACCTCAACCTGACCCTGACCCCTGAACCTGACCCCTGAACCTGACCCCTGAACCTGACCCGGAGCCCTGACCCTGACCCCTGAACCTGACCCCTGAACCTGACCCCTGAACCTGACCCGGAGCCCTGACCCTGACCCCGGAACCTGACCCTGACCCCTGAACCTGACCCTGAACCTGACCCTGACCCCTGAACCTGACCCTGACCCCTGAACCTGACCCTGACCCCTGAACCTGACCCTGACACCTCAACCTGACCCTGACCCTGAACCTGACCCCTGAACCTGAACCTGACCCCTGAACCTGACCCCTGAACCTGACCCTGACCCTGAACCTGACCCCTGAACCTGACCCTGACCCTGACCCCTGAACCTGACCCTGACCCCTGAACCTGACCCTGACCCTGACCCCTGAACCTGAACCTGACCCCTGAACCTGACCCTGACCCCTGAACCTGACCCTGACCCCTGAACCTGACCCTGACCCTGACCCCTGAACCTGACCCTGACCCCTGAACCTGACCCCTGAAACTGACCCTGACACCTCAACCTGACCCTGACCCCTGAACCTGACCCCTGAACCTGACCCCTGAACCTGACCCGGAGCCCTGACCCTGACCCCGGAACCTGACCCTGACCCCTGAACCTGACCCTGAACCTGACCCTGACCCCTGAACCTGACCCTGACCCCTGAACCTGACCCTGACCCCTGAACCTGACCCTGACACCTCAACCTGACCCTGACCCTGAACCTGACCCCTGAACCTGAACCTGACCCCTGAACCTGACCCCTGAACCTGACCCTGACCCTGAACCTGACCCCTGAACCTGACCCTGACCCTGACCCCTGAACCTGACCCTGACCCCTGAACCTGACCCTGACCCTGACCCCTGAACCTGAACCTGACCCCTGAACCTGACCCTGACCCCTGAACCTGACCCCTGAACCTGACCCGGAGCCCTGAACCTGACCCTGACCCCTGAACCTGACCCCTGAACCTGACCCTGACCCCTGAACCTGACCCCTGAACCTGACCCCTGAACCTGACCCTGACCCCTGAACCTGACCCCTGAACCTGACCCATGAACCTGACCCTGACACCTCAACCTGACCCCTGAACCTGACCCGGAGCCCTGAACCTGACCCCTGAACCTGACCCTGACACCTGAACCTGACCCCTGAACCTGACCCTGACACCTGAACCTGACCCCTGAACCTGACCCTGACCCTGACCTGACCCCTGAACCTGACCCTGAACCTGACCCATGAACCTGACCCATGAACCTGAACCTGACCCCTGAACCTGACCCCTGAACCTGACCCCTGAACCTGACCCCTGAACCTGACCCCTGAACCTGACCCTGACCCTGAACCTGACCCTGACCCCTGAACCTGACCCCTGACCCTGACCCGGAGCCCTGAACCTGACCCCTGAACCTGACCCATGAACCTGACCCCTGAACCTGACCCTGACCCTGAACCTGACCCCTGAACCTGACCCCTGAACCTGACCCCTGAAACTGACCCTGACACCTGAACCTGACCCCTAAACCTGACCCCTGAACCTGACCCTGACCCTGAACCTGACCCCTGAACCTGACCCCTGAACCTGACCCCTGAACCTGACCCTGACCCCTGAACCTGACCCTGACCCTGAACCTGACCCCTGAACCTGACCCGGAGCCCTGAACCTGACCCGGAGCCCTGACCCTGACCCCTGAACCTGACCCTGACCCCTGAACCTGACCCTGACCCCTGAACCTGACCCATGAACCTGACCCTGACCCTGAACCTGACCCCTGAACCTGACCCGGAGCCCTGAACCTGACCCTGACCCCTGAACCTGACCCCTGAACCTGACCCCTGAATCTGAACCCTGAACCTGACCCCTGAACCTGAACCTGACCCCTGAACCTGACCCTGACCCCTGAACCTGACCCCTGAACCTGACCCCTGAATCTGAACCCTGAACCTGACCCCTGAACCTGACCCGGAGCCCTGAACCTGACCCTGACCCCTGAACCTGACCCCTGAACCTGACCCCTGAATCTGAACCCTGAACCTGACCCCTGAACCTGAACCTGACCCCTGAACCTGACCCTGACCCCTGAACCTGACCCCTGAACCTGACCCCTGAATCTGAACCCTGAACCTGACCCCTGAACCTGACCCTGACCCCTGAACCTGACCCTGACCCCTAAACCTGACCCCTGAACCTGACCCTGAACCCTAACCCTAACCCTGACCCCTAACCCTGACCCCTAAACTTAACCCTGACCCCAAACCTAACCCTGACCCCTAACCCTGACCCCTAAACCTAACCCTGACCCCAAACCTAACCCTGACCCCTAAACCTACCCATAACCATAATGCTAACCCCTAACCATGCCCCTAACCCTGACCTGAGCCTAGAGCTGGAGTGACCCCAACACTGACCCTCACCTGGGACCGGAACCCCTAACTCTGACCCCTAACATTAACCCCAAACTTCAACCAAACCCTAACCCCTAACGCTAACCCTAACCCCCGACCTTGACACCTGATCCTAACCCCAACCATAACCCTAACCCCTAACCATAACCATAACCCTAACCCCTAACCATAACCCTAACCCCTAACCATAACCATAACCCTAACCCCTAACCATAACCATAACCCTAACCCCTAACCATAACCCTAACCCCTAACCATAACCATAACCCTAACCCCTAACCATAACCATAACCATAACCCCTAACCATAACCGTAACCCTAACCCCTAACCATAACCATAACCCTAACCCCTAACCATAACCATAACCCCTAAACCTAACCCCATAACCCCGACCCCATAACCAAACCCTAACCCTCCCCTGCCACCCCCAGATGTACGACTACAGCCTGGACATGTGGAGCCTGGGCTGCATGCTGGCCAGCATGGTCTTCAGGAAGGAGCCCTTCTTCCACGGCCACGACAACTACGACCAGGTGAGCTCCTCCTGCAGCTCTGCATCACCTCCTCCTGCAGCCCTGCATCACCTCCTCCTGCATCACCTCCTCCTGCATCACCTCCTCCTGCATCACCTCCTCCTGCATCACCTCCTCCTGCAGCCCATCACCTCCTCCTGCATCACCTCCTCCTGCATCACCTCCTCCTGCATCACCTCCTCCTGCATCACCTCCTCCTGCATCACCTCCTCCTGCAGCCCTGCATCACCTCCTCCTGCAGCTCTGCATCACCTCCTCCTGCATCACCTCCTCCTGCATCACCTCCTCCTGCATCACCTCCTCCTGCAGCCCTGCATCACCTCCTCCTGCAGCTCTGCATCACCTCCTCCTGCATCACCTCCTCCTGCATCACCTCCTCCTGCATCACCTCCTCCTGCAGCTCTGCATCACCTCCTCCTGCATCACCTCCTCCTGCATCACCTCCTCCTGCAGCCCTGCATCACCTCCTCCTGCATCACCTCCTCCTGCATCACCTCCTCCTGCAGCCCTGCATCACCTCCTCCTGCATCACCTCCTCCTGCAGCCCTGCATCACCTCCTCCTGCATCACCTCCTCCTGCATCACCTCCTCCTGCATCCAAACCCTCACTCCATCACCTGAGCCTGATCCTGCATTGCCCCAAACTGCTCCTCCATCACCCCAAAACTAGCCCTCATACCCCAACCCTTCCCCCTAACCCCAACCCTTCCCCTAACCCCAACCCCTCCCCCTAACCCCAACCCTTCCCCCTAACCCCAACCCTTCCCCCTAACCCCAACCCTTCCCCTAACCCCAACCCTTCCCCTAACCCCAACCCTTCCCCTAACCCCAACCCTTCCCCTAACCCCAACCCTTCCCCTAACCCCAACCCTTCCCCTAACCCCAACCCTTCCCCCTAACCCCAACCCTTCCCCCTAACCCCAACCCTTCCCCTAACCCCAACCCTTCCCCTAACCCCAACCCTTCCCCCTAACCCCAACCCTTCCCCTAACCCCAACCCTTCCCCCTAACCCCAACCCTTCCCCCTAACCCCAACCCTTCCCCTAACCCCAACCCTTCCCCTAACCCCAACCCTTCCCCCTAACCCCAACCCTTCCCCCTAACCCCAACCCTTCCCCTAACCCCAACCCTTCCCCATCCCCCCAACCCTTCCCCTAACCCCAACCCTTCCCCTAACCCCAACCCTTCCCCCTAACCCCAACCCTTCCCCTAACCCCAACCCTTCCCCTAACCCCAACCCTTCCCCTAACCCCAACCCTTCCCCATCCCCCCAACCCTTCCCCTAACCCCAACCCTTCCCCCTAACCCCAACCCTTCCCCTAACCCCAACCCTTCCCCTAACCCCAACCCTTCCCTAACCCCAACCCTTCCCCCTAACCCCAACCCTTCCCCCTAACCCCAACCCTTCCCCTAACCCCAACCCTTCCCCTAACCCCAACCCTTCCCCCTGACCCCAACCCTTCCCCATCCCCCCAACCCTTCCCCTAACCCCAACCCTTCCCCTAACCCCAACCCTTCCCCCTAACCCCAACCCTTCCCCATCCCCCCAACCCTTCCCCTAACCCCAACCCTTCCCCTAACCCCAACCCTTCCCCCTAACCCCAACCCTTCCCCTAACCCCAACCCTTCCCCTAACCCCAACCCTTCCCCTAACCCCAACCCTTCCCCATCCCCCCAACCCTTCCCCATCCCCGCCCCCCTCCGTGCCCCCCATGGCCTCATCCTGCCCCGTTGTCCCCTGCAGCTCGTGCGCATCGCCAAGGTGCTGGGCACTGAGGAGCTCTATGACTACATCGACAAGTACAGCATCGAGCTGGACCCGCGCTTCAACGACATCCTGGGCAGGTGGGGGCTGCCACCGCATCCCATTCATCCCATCCACCCCCATCCCATTGACCCCATCCCATCCCATCCCATTCATCCCATTGAACCCATCCCATCCATCCCATCCCATTCATCCCATTGAACCCATTGAACCCATCCCATCCCATCCATCCCATCCCATTCATCCCATTGAACCCATTGATCCCATCCCATCCATCCCATTCATACCATTGAACCCATTGACCCCATCCATCCCATCCCATCCATCCCATCCCATCCCATCCCATCCCATCCCATCCCATCCCATCCATCCCATTGAACCCACTGACCCCATCCATCCCATCCCATCCCATCCCATCCCATCCCATCCCATTCATCCCATTGAACCCATTGACCCCATCCATCCCATCCCATCCCATTCATCCCATTGAACACATTGACCCCATCCATCCCATCCCATCCCATCCCATCCCATCCCATCCCATCCGTCCCATCCCATCCATCCCATCCCATTCATCCCATTGAACCCATTGACCCCATCCATCCCATCCCATCCCATTGAACCCATCCCATCCATCCCATTGAACCCATCCATCCCATCCCATCCCATTGAACCCATCCCATTCATCCCATTGAACCCATCCATCCCATCCCATCCCATTGAACCCATCCCATCCATCCCATTGAACCCATCCATCCCATCCCATCCCATTGAACCCATCCCATCCCATCCCATTGAACCCATCCCATTCATCCCATTGAACCCATCCATCCCATCCCATCCCATTGAACCCATCCCATTCATCCCATTGAACCCATCCATCCCATCCCATCCCATTGAACCCATCCCATTCATCCCATTGAACCCATCCATCCCATCCCATCCCATTGAACCCATCCCATTCATCCCATTGAACCCATCCATCCCATCCCATCCCATTGAACCCATCCCATTCATCCCATTGAACCCATCCATCCCATCCCATCCCATTGAACCCATCCCATTCATCCCATTGAACCCATCCATCCCATCCCATCCCATTGAACCCATCCCATCCATCCCATTGAACCCATCCATCCCATCCCATCCCATTGAACCCATCCCATCCATCCCATTGAACCCATCCATCCCATCCCATCCCATTGAACCCATCCCATCCATCCCATTGAACCCATCCATCCCATCCCATCCCATTGACCCCATCCATCCCATCCCATTGAACCCATCCATCCCATTGAACCCATCCATCCCATCCCATCCCATTGACCCCATCCCATCCCATCCCATTGACCCCATCCATCCCATCCCATTGAACCCATCCATCCCATTGAACCCATCCATCCCATCCCATCCCATTGACCCCATCCCATCCCATCCCATTGACCCCATCCCATCCCATCCCATTGACCCCATCCCATCCCATCCCATTGACCCCATCCATCCCATCCCATTGAACCCATCCATCCCATTGAACCCATCCATCCCATCCCATCCCATTGACCCCATCCCATCCCATCCCATTGACCCCATCCCATCCCATCCCATTGACCCCATCCCATCCCATCCCATTGAACCCATCCATCCCATCCCATCCCATTGACCCCATCCCATCCACCCCATCCCATCCATCCCATCCCATCCCATTGAACCCATCCCATTCATCCCATTGAACCCATCCATCCCATCCCATCCCATTGACCCCATTGACCCCATTGACCCCATTGACCCCACCCCGTTCCCGTTTTCCCGCAGACATTCCCGGAAGCGTTGGGAACGTTTCGTGCACAGCGAGAACCAGCACCTGGTGAGCGCCGAGGCGCTGGACTTCCTGGACCAGCTCCTGCGCTACGACCACCAGAGCCGGCTGACGGCGCGCGACGCCATGGAGCACCCCTACTTCTGTACGTGGGGCTGCCCCATAGCCCGCACCCTGACCCACAGCCAGCACCCTGACCCACAGCCAGCACCCCTACTTCTGTATGTGGGGCTGCCCCATAGCCCGCACCCTGCCCCATAGCCGGCACCCTGACCCATAGCCAGCACCCTGACCCATAGCCAGCACCCCTACTTCTGTATGTGGGGCTGCCCCATAGCCCGCACCCTGCCCCATAGCCGGCACCCTGACCCATAGCCAGCACCCTGACCCATAGCCAGCACCCCTACTTCTGTACGTGGGGCTGCCCCATAGCCCGCACCCTGACCCATAGCCAGCACCCCTACTTCTGTATGTGGGGCTGCCCCATAGCCCGCACCCTGACCCATAGCCAGCACCCCTACTTCTGTATGTGGGGCTGCCCCATAGCCCGCACCCTGACCCATAGCCAGCACCCTGACCCATAGCGAGCACCCTGACCCATAGCGAGCACCCCTACTTCTGTACGTGGGGCTGCCCCATAGCCCGCACCCTGACCCATAGCCAGCACCCTGACCCATAGCCAGCACCCCTACTTCTGTATGTGGGGCTGCCCCATAGCCCGCACCCTGACCCATAGCCAGCACCCCTACTTCTGTACGTGGGGCTGCCCCATAGCCCGCACCCTGACCCACAGCCAGCACCCCTACTTCTGTACGTGGGGCTGCCCCATAGCCCGCACCCTGACCCATAGCCAGCACCCCTACTTCTGTATGTGGGGCTGCCCCATAGCCCACACCCTGACCCATAGCCAGCACCCTGACCCATAGCGAGCACCCTGACCCATAGCGAGCACCCCTACTTCTGTACGTGGGGCTGCCCCATAGCCCGCACCCTGACCCATAGCCAGCACCCTGACCCATAGCGAGCACCCTGACCCATAGCGAGCACCCTGACCCATAGCCCGCACCCTGACCCATAGCGAGCACCCTGACCCATAGCCAGCACCCCTACTTCTGTACGTGGGGCTGCCCCATAGCCGGCACCCTGACCCATAGCCCGCACCCTGACCCATAGCGAGCACCCCTACTTCTGTATGTGGGGCTGCCCCATAGCCCGCACCCTGACCCATAGCCAGCACCCTGACCCATAGCCAGCACCCCTACTTCTGTATGTGGGGCTGCCCCATAGCCCGCACCCTGACCCATAGCCAGCACCCCTACTTCTGTACGTGGGGCTGCCCCATAGCCCGCACCCTGACCCACAGCCAGCACCCCTACTTCTGTACGTGGGGCTGCCCCATAGCCCGCACCCTGACCCATAGCCAGCACCCCTACTTCTGTATGTGGGGCTGCCCCATAGCCCACACCCTGACCCATAGCCAGCACCCTGACCCATAGCGAGCACCCTGACCCATAGCGAGCACCCCTACTTCTGTACGTGGGGCTGCCCCATAGCCCGCACCCTGACCCATAGCCAGCACCCTGACCCATAGCGAGCACCCTGACCCATAGCGAGCACCCTGACCCATAGCCCGCACCCTGACCCATAGCGAGCACCCTGACCCATAGCCAGCACCCCTACTTCTGTACGTGGGGCTGCCCCATAGCCGGCACCCTGACCCATAGCCCGCACCCTGACCCATAGCGAGCACCCCTACTTCTGTATGTGGGGCTGCCCCATAGCCCGCACCCTGACCCATAGCGAGCACCCTGCCCCATAGCCAGCACCCTGCCCCATAGCCAGCACCCTGACCCATAGCCAGCACCCTGACCCATAGCCGGCACCCTGACCCATAGCCAGCACCCTGACCCATAGCCAGCACCCTGACCCATAGCGAGCACCCTGACCCATAGCTAGCACCCCTACTTCTGTATGTGGGGCTGCCCCATAGCCCGCACCCTGACCCATAGCCAGCACCCTGACCCATAGCGAGCACCCTGACCCATAGCGGGCACCCTGAGCCATAGCCAGCACCCCTACTTCTGTATGTGGGGCTGCCCCATAGCCCGCACCCTGACCCATAGCCAGCACCCTGACCCATAGCAAGCACCCCTACTTCTGTATGTGGGGCTGCCCCATAGCCCGCACCCTGACCCATAGCCAGCACCCTGACCCATAGCGAGCACCCCTACTTCTGTATGTGGGGCTGCCCCATAGCCAGCACCCTGCCCCATAGCCGGCACCCTGCCCCATAGCAGGCACCCTGACCCATAGCCAGCACCCTGACCCATAGCCAGCACCCTGACCCATAGCGAGCACCCCTACTTCTGTATGTGGGGCTGCCCCATAGCCCGCACCCTGACCCATAGCGAGCACCCTGACCCATAGCCAGCACCCTGCCCCATAGCGAGCACCCCTACTTCTGTACGTGGGGCTGCCCCATAGCCCGCACCCTGACCCATAGCCTGCACCCTGACCCATAGCCAGCACCCTGACCCATAGCCAGCACCCTGACCCATAGCCAGCACCCCTACTTCTGTACGTGGGGCTGCCCCATAGCCGGCACCCTGACCCATAGCGGGCACCCTGACCCATAGCCAGCACCCTGACCCATAGCCGGCACCCCTACTTCTGTATGTGGGGCTGCCCCATAGCCGGCACCCTGACCCATAGCGAGCACCCTGACCCATAGCCAGCACCCCTACTTCTGTATGTGGGGCTGCCCCATAGCCGGCACCCTGACCCATAGCGAGCACCCCTACTTCTGTACGTGGGGCTGCCCCATAGCCGGCACCCTGACCCATAGCGAGCACCCTGACCCATAGGGAACACCCTGCCCCATAGGGATCACCCTGCCCCATAGGGATCACCCTGCTCCATAGAGAACACCCTGCCCCATAGGGATCACCCTGCCCCATAGGGAACACCCTGCCCCATAGGGATCACCCTGCCCCATAGGGATCACCCTGCCCCATAGGGAACACCCTGCTCCATAGGGATCACCCTGCCCCATAGGGATCACCCTGCCCCATAGGGAACACCCTGCTCCATAGGGATCACCCTGCCCCATAGAGAACACCCTGCCCCATAGGGATCACCCTGCCCCATAGGGAACACCCTGCCCCATAGGGATCACCCTGCCCCATAGGGATCACCCTGCCCCATAGGGAACACCCTGCCCCATAGGGATCACCCTGCCCCATAGGGAACACCCTGCCCCATAGGGAACACCCTGCTCCATAGGGAACACCCTGCCCCATAGGGATCACCCTGCCCCATAGGGATCACCCTGCCCCATAGGGAACACCCTGCCCCATAGGGAACACCCTGCTCCATAGGGATCACCCTGCTCCATAGGGAACACCCTGCCCCATAGGGATCACCCTGCCCCATAGGGATCACCCTGCTCCATAGGGATCACCCTGCCCCATAGGGATCGCCCGCACCGGGGCCGCTGCCATCAGCCCCCATGGGTGCTCCCAGAGGACCCATGGGTGCTGCCCTCTCCCCACAGACCCCATCGCCAAGGACCCCACCCGGGGCAGCGCCGGGCGCCGGGCCCGCCCCAGCACCGCCCCCGCCCCCTCCTCGTCCTCCTCCTCCTCGGGGCTTCTGGGAGGTGGGGGATGGGGGGGGATGGGATAAATGGGGGGGGATGGGATGGGGGGGATGGGATGGGGGGGGATGGGATGGGATGGGGGGATGGGATAAATGGGATGGGATAAATGGGGGGGGATGGGGGGAGATGGGATGGGGGGGATGGGATGGGGGGATGGGGTGGATGGGGTGGGGGATGGGATGGATGGGGTGGGGTTGGATGGGATGGATGGGATGGGGGAGATGGGATGGGGGGATGGGGGAGGATGGGATGAATGGGATGGGATAAATGGGATGGATGAGGATGGATGGGATGGGATGGGGGATGGGATGGATGGGGTGGGGGAGATGGGATGGGGGGGGATGGATGGGATGGGATGGGGGGGATGGGATGGGGGGGTGGGATAAATGGGGATGGGATGGGGGGGATGGGATAAATGGGATGAGATGGGGATGGGATGGGATGGATGGGATGGGATGGGGGGGGATGGATGGGGTGGGGGATGGGATGTGGGTGGGATGAGGTTGGATGGGATGGGGTAGGGTGGGGGATGGGATGGATATGGTGGGGGGGGGATGGGATGGATGGGGGTGGGATGGGGTTGGATGGGATGGGGTAGGGTGGGGGATGGGATGGATGTGGTGGGGGGGGATGGGATGGATGGGATGGGATGGGATGGATGGGGTGGGGGATGGGATGGGATGGATGGGATGGGGGGGATGGGATGGGGTAGGGTGGGGGATGGGATGGATGTGGTGGGGGGGGATGGGATGGATGGGATGGGATGGGATGGATGGGGTGGGGGATGGGATGGGATGGATGGGATGGATGGGATGGGGGGGATGGGATGGGGTAGGGTGGGGGATGGGATGGATGTGGTGGGGGGGGATGGGCAGTGTGGTTTTCCCCCTAAATCCCGCGCTCCCTCCCTGGCTGCTCCCTGCCGGGGGTCCGAGCAGGAGCCGCCCCCCCCCATTCCCGGTGTTCCCCCCGCAGGGAGCAGCCCCATGGCCCCGGCCGCCAACGCCCCCCCGCCCCCCACCGCGGGCTCCCCCCTGCCCGCAGCCGGGGCCCAGCCTTGAGCCGGAGCCCGGCCCCCCCCCAACCCAGTCCCATGGGGGAGGGGACGGGGGGGGGAGGGGAGGGGGGGGAGGGGAGAGCTACGAGATGAAGAATAAAGATTTATTTTGTATGGCCCTAAAGGAGGGGGAAGGGATGGGAATGGGGCGGGAATGGGGCGGGAATGGGGCGGGAATGGGGCGGGATTGGGCTCCTGCCCCACTGCTGCCCGGAGAGGGGCTTGGGATGAGGGATGGGAGCAGGAACGGCTCCAATGGGATCTTGGGATGAGGGATGCAGGGATGGGAGCAGGAACGGCTCCAAAGGGATCCTGGGATGAGGGATGTGGGGATGGGAGCAGGAATGGCTCCAAAGGGATCTTGGGATGAGGGATGTGGGGATGGGAGCAGGAACGGCTCCAAAGGGATCTTGGGATGAGGGATGAAGGGATGGGAGCAGGAACGGCTCCAAAGGGATCTTGGGATCAGGGATGTGGGGATGGGAGCAGGAACGGCTCCAAAGGGATCTTGGGATGAGGGATGTGGGGATGGGAGCAGGAACGGCTCCAAAGGGATCTTGGGATGAGGGATGCGGGGATGGGAACAGGAACGGCTCCAATGGGATCTTGGGATGAGGGATGTGGGGATGGGAGCAGGAACGGCTCCAAAGGGATCTTGGGATGAGGGATGCGGGGATGGGAGCAGGAACGGCTCCAAAGGGATCTTGGGATGAGGGATGTGGGGATGGGAGCTGGAACGGCTCCAAAGGGATCTTGGGATGTGGGGGGGACGGACCCAGTTGTGGGGTTCCCAATCCCGGTTTTGGGGTTCCCGGTCCCAGTTTGGGGATGTTGCATTCCCAGTTCCTGGATCCTGATCCCAGTTTGGGGATGCTGCATCCCAATTTATGGATCCTGATCCCAGTTTGGGGACGCTGCATCCCAATTTATGGATCCTGATCCCTTTTGGGGCATTCCCAGCCCCAGTTTGAGGATGCTGCATCCCAGTTCCTGGATCCTGATCCCAGTTTGGGGATGCCGCATCCCAATTTATGGATCCTGATCCCAGTTTGAGGATGCTGCATCCCAGTTTATGGATCCTGATCCCAGCTTGGGGACGCTGCATCCCAATTTATGGATCCTGATCCCTTTTGGGGCATTCCCAGCCCCAGTTTGAGGATGCTGCATCCCAGTTTATGGATCCTGACCCCAGTTTGGGGGTGCTGCATTCCCAGTTCCTGGATCCTAATCCCAGTTTGGGGATGCCACATCCCAATTTATGGATCCTGATCCCAGCTTGGGGATGCTGCATCCCAGTTCCTGGATCCTGATCCCAGTTTGGGGGTGCTGCATCCCAATTTATGGATCCTGATCCCAGCTTGGGGATGCCACATCCCAATTTATGGATCCTGATCCCAGTTTGGGGACGCTGCATCCCAATTTATGGATCCTGATCCCAGTTTGGGGATGCTGCATCCCAGTTCCTGGATCCTGATCCCAGTTTGGGGCTCCTCAAACCTGGTTTCTGGGCTCCGCTCCCAGTTGGAAGATTCCCGATCCCAGTTTGGGCATTCCCAGCCCCATAAAAACCCTGCACTGGACTTGGAAAACTTGGAAAAAAGCCACTTTTATTTGGGAGCTGACCCCCCCCCCTCCCCCCCCCACCCCTCGCCATTCCAAGTGGGAATTGTGGAGCCCATTCCCAACCTCATCCCAAGGCCTTCAAGGCACCTCCAAGGCAGCCGCGGGCTCCGCTGTGGTGCTGATTCCATTGGGAATGGCGCCGGTTGATCCCATTGGGAACGGAACCCATCGATCCTGTTGGGAATGCCGCCCACCGATCCCATTGGGAATGGTGTCCATTGATCCCATTGGGAACGGCACCCGTCGATCTCACTGGGACCTTCTCCCGTTGATCCCATTGGGAATGGCGCCGGTTGATCCCATTTGGAGCGGCACCCGTTGATCTCATTGGGAACAGCACCCATTGATCCCATTGGGAATATCGCCTGCTGATCCCATTGGGAATGCTGCCCATCGATCCCATTGGGAATGGCACTGGTGGATCCCATCAGGAATATCGCCTGCTGATCCCATTGGGAATGGCACTGGTGGATCCCATCAGGAACGGCGCCCATCGATCCCATTGGGAACAGCGCCTGCTGATTCCATTATGAACGGCATCCATCCCATTGGGAATGGCACCCATCGATCCCGTTGGGAATGCCACCTGTCGATCTCATTGGGAACGGCGCCCGTCGATCCCATTGGGAATGCCACCCTGTTGATCCCATTGGGAACGGTGCCTGTTGATCCCATTGCAAAAGGCGCCCGTCGATCCCATTGGGAATGCTGCCTGCCGATCCCATTGGGAATGGTGCGCGCTGATCCCATTGGGAGTGACACCGGTTGATCCCATTGGGAACAGCGCCCATGGATCCCATTGGGAATGGCTCCCATCGATCCCATTGGGAACGGTGCCCATTGATCTCATTGGGAATGGTGGCCATCGATCTCATTGGGAACGGTGCCTGTGCATCCCACCAGGAATGCCACCCGTCGATCCCATTGGGAGTGATGCCAGTTGATGCCATTGGGAATGGTGCCCATTGATCCCATTGGGAACAGCGCCCCTTGATCCCACTGGGAATATCGCCTGCTGATCCCATTGGGAATGCTGCCCATCGATCCCATTGGGAATGGTGCCCGTTGATCCCATTGGGAACAGCTCCCGTTGATCCCATTGGGAACGGCGCCCATCGATCCCATTGGGAATGGCTCCCGTTGATTCCATTGCAAATGGCTCCCGTTGATCCCATGGGAACAGTGCCCATTCATCCCACTAGGAACAGCGCCCACCGATCTCATGGTGAATGATGCCCATCGATCCCATTGGGAATGGCGCCCATCGATTCCCTTGGGAATATTGCCTGCCGATCCATTGGGAATGGCGCTGGTCATCTCTTTGGGAATGGTGTCCATCAATCCCATTGGGAATGGTGCTGGTCGATCTCTTTGGGAATGGTGCCTGTCAATCCCATCGGGAATGGCGCTGGTCGATCTCTTTGGGAATGGTGCCTGTCAATCCCATTGGGAATGGCGCTGGTTGATCTCATTGGGAATGGAGCCTGTCAATCCCATTAGGGAATATTGCCTGCCGATCCATTGGGAATGGTGCCCGTCAATCCCAATGGGAATGGCACCGGGTGATGCCGTTGGGAATGGCGCCCGTCGATCATATTGGAAATGGTGCTAGTCGATCTCATTGGGAACGGTGCCCATCGATCCCATTGGGAATGGCGCTGGTCGATCTCATTGGGAACGGCGCCCATCAATCTCATTGGGAATGGTGCCCATCGATCCCATTGGGAATGGCGCCGGGTGATGCCGTTGGGAACTGTGCCCGTCAATCCCATTGGGAATATTGCCTGCCGATCCATTGGGAATGGTGCTCATCAATCCCATTGGGAATGGTGCCGGGTGATGCCGTTGGGAACGGCGCCCATCGATCCCATTGGGAAGGGCGCCCATTGATCCCATTGGGAATGACTCCCACGGATCCCATTGGGAAGGGCGCCCATCGATTCCATTGGGAACGGTGCCCATTGATCCCATTGGAAACGGCACCCATCGATCCCATAGGTACCGACTCCTGCAGATCCCAGGGAACGGCGCCCATCGATCCCATTGGGAAGGGCGCCCATCAATCCCATTGGGAAAGGCGCCCATCGATCCCACTGGGACTGACTCCCGCAGATCCCAGGGAACGACTCCCATCGATCCCATTGGGACTGACTCCCATCGATCCCACTGGGAATGACTCCTGCGGATCCCATTGGGAAGGGTGCCCATCGATCCCATTGGGAACGGCGCCCATCGATCCCATTGGAAACGGCACCCATCGATCCCATTGGTAGCGACTCTTGCAGATCCCAGGGAATGGTGCCCATTGATCCCATTGGGAACAACTCCCATCGATCCCATTGGGAAGGGCGCCCATCAATCCCATTGGGAACGACTCCCGTGGATCCCATTGGGAACAACTCCCATTGATCCCATTGGGAACGGCGCCCATCGATCCCATGGGACCGGTGCCTGCGGATCCCATTGGGAAGGGCGCCCATCGATCCCATTGGGAACAACTCCTGCAGATCCCAGGGAACGGTGCCCATTGATCCCACTGGGAACAGCGCCCATCGATCCCATTGGGAACGACTCCCAACGATCCCATTGGGAACGGCGCCCATCGATCCCATGGGAGCGGCGCCCATTGATCCCATTGGGAACGACTCCCATTGATCCCATGGGAGCGGCGCCCATCGATGCCATTGTGAACGACTCCCATCGATCCCACTGGGAACAACTCCCGCGGATCCCACTGGGAACGACTCCCGCGGATCCCATTGTGAACGACTCCCATCGATCCCATTGTGAACGACGCCCATCGATCCCATTGGGAACGACACCCATGGATCCCATTGTGAACAACTCCCATCGATCCCATTGGGAACGACTCCCATTGATCCCATTGGGAGTGGTACCCATGGATCCCATTGTGAACGACTCCCATGGATCCCATTGTGAACGACGCCCATCAATCCCATTGGGAATGATGCCCACGGATCCCATTGTGAACAACTCCCATGGATCCCATTGGGAACGACACCCATGGATCCCATTGGGAACAACTCCCATCGATCCCATTGGGAACGACGCCCACAGATCCCATTGTGAACGACTCCCACGGATCCCATTGTGAACAACTCCCATGGATCCCATTGGGAACGACTCCCATTGATCCCATTGGGAGTGGTACCCATGGATCCCATTGTGAACGACTCCCATGGATCCCATTGTGAACGACGCCCATCAATCCCATTGGGAATGATGCCCACGGATCCCATTGTGAACGACTCCTATGGATCCCATTGGGAACGACTCCCATGGATCCCATTGTGAACGACTCCCATGGATCCCATTGTGAACGACTCCCATGGATCCCATTGGGAACGACGCCCATGGATCCCATTGTGAATGACTCCCATGGATCCCATTGTGAATGACTCCCATGGATCCCACTGTGAACGACTCCCATCGATCCCATTGGGAATGACTCCCATGGATCCCACTGGGAACAACTCCCATGGATCCCCCGGGAGCGGCGCCGCTCAGGGGCGGCCCTCGGCGTTGAGGACGTAGTAGTCGTGCACGTACATGAGGACGGCGATTGGCTGGCCCAGGATGAGCGAGAGCCACACGGCGGCATTCCCGTAATTCCACGCAGGAACTTGGACACGAACCAGGCCAGAGGGATCTGGGGGGGATGGGGGGGAATGGGGATGGAAATAGGATGGGGATGGGGGGGGAATGGGGGGTGAATGGGATGGGGATGGAAATAGGATGGGGATGGGGGGGAATGGGGTGGGAATGGGGGAGGAATGGGGATGGGGGGTGAATGGGATGGGGATGGAAATAGGATGGGGATGGGGGGGGGATGGGGGGTGAATGGGATGGGGATGGAAATAGGATGGGGATGGGGGGGATGGGGTGGGAATGGGGAGGAATGGGGGGGAATGGGGATGGGGATGGGGGGGGATGGGGGGTGAATGGGATGGGGATGGAAATAGGATGGGGGGGAATGGGGTGGGAACGGGATGGGGATGGAAATAGGATGGGGATGGGGGGGGATGGGGTGGGAATGGGGGAGGAATGGGGGGGAATGGGGGAGGAATGGGGGGGAATGGGGGGGAATGGGGGAGGAATGGGATGGGGATGGAAATAGGATGGGGATGGGGGGGGATGGGGTGGGAATGGGGGAGGAATGGGGGGGAATGGGGGAGGAATGGGGGGGAATGGGGGAGGAATGGGATGGGGATGGAAATAGGATGGGGATGGGGGAATGGGGTGGGGAATGGGGGGGATGGGGTGGGGATGGGGGGGAATGGGGGGGGGATGGGGGGAATGGGGAGGGAATGGAAATAGGATGGGGATGGGGGTGAATGGGATGGGGATGGAAATAGGATGGGGATGGGGGGGAATGGGGTGGGAACGGGATGGGGATGGAAATAGGATGGGGATGGGGGGGGATGGGGTGGGAATGGGGGAGGAATGGGGGGGAATGGGGGAGGAATGGGGGGGAATGGGGGGGAATGGGGGAGGAATGGGATGGGGATGGAAATAGGATGGGGATGGGGGGAATGGGGTGGGGAATGGGGGGGATGGGGTGGGGATGGGGGGGAATGGGGGGGGAATGGGGGGGAATGGGGAGGGAATGGAAATAGGATGGGGATGGGGGGTGAATGGGATGGGGATGGAAATAGAATGGGGATGGGGGGGGATGGGGTGGGAATGGGGGAGGAATGGGGGGGAATGGGGGGGGAACGGGATGGGGGATGGAAATAGGATGGGGATGGGGGGGATGGGGGGTGAATGGGATGGGGATGGAAATAGAATGGGGATGGGGGGGATGGGGTGGGAATGGGGGAGGAATGGGGGGAAATGGGGGGGAATGGGGGGAATGGGGTGGGAATGGGATGGGGATGGAAATAGGATGGGGATGGGGGGGGATGGGGGGTGAATGGGATGGGGATGGAAATAGGATGGGGATGGGGGGGATGGGGGGGGAATGGGGGAGGAATGGGGGGGGAATGGGGGGGAATGGGGATGGAGATGGAGGGATGGATGGGAATGGGGAGGAATGGGATGGGGATGGAAATAGGATGGGGGGAATGGGGGGGGAATGGGGGGGATGGGGTGGGGATGGGGGGGAATGGGGGGGAATGGGATGGGGATGGGATGGAAATAGGATGGGGATGGGGGGAATGGGTGGGGATGGGGAATGGGGGGGAATGGGGTGGGGATGGGGGGGGAATGGGGGGGATGGGGTGGGGATGGGGGGTGAATGGGATGGGGTGGGAATGGGGGGGAATGGGGGGGATGCGGGGCAATGGGGGGGGAATGGGATGGGGATGGGGTGGGAATCGGGGGGAAAGGGGTGGGAATGGGAGGAAATGGGGGAGATGGGGGGGGAATGGGATGGGGGGGGAAATGGGGGGGGGGGGGGGGAATGGGGGTGGGGATGGTGGGGGGGGATTGAGCTCCAGGATCTTTGGGAATTGGATCCTGCCCCTCTGCTGAGTGGGACCAGAGGGACCCAGGGAGGGGCTTGGGATGGGGGATGCAGGAAGGGCTCCAATGGGATCTTGGGATGGGGGGGCCCGGACCCAGGTTTGGGGTGGCCCCCCCCCTACTTTATGGGTGCCCCCCACTACTTTAGGGCTACCCCTCCCCCCTTTAGAGGTGCCCCCTCCTCAGGTGCCCACCCCTACTTTAGGGGTGCCCCTCCCCTTTAGGGGTACCCCCCCCACACTTCATGGGTGCCCCCCCCCCTTTAGGGGTGCCCTCCCCACATTCTATGGGTACCCCCCCCACTTCAGGATTGCCCCCCACACACTTTAGGGGTGCCCCCCCCTTGGGTGCTCCCCCCTCTTTAGTTGTGCCCCTCCCCCATTTTATGGGTGCCCCCCACTTAAGGGCTACCCCCCCTTTTAGCCCCCCCCACCCATTTTAGGGGCACCCCCCATTTTAGGTGTAACCCCCCCCAATTTAGGGGCACCCCCCCACTTTAGGGGTCCCCCCCATTTTAGGGGTACCCCCCCATTTTAGGGGTCCCCCCCCATTTTAGAGGTACCCCCCCCACTTTAGGGGTCCCCCCCACACTTTAGGGATACCCCCCACACTTTAGGGATACCCCACACACACTTTAGGGATACCCCCCCACACACTTTAGGGGTTCCCCCCCACCTTAGGGGCACCCCCCATTTTAGGGGTGTCCCCCCCCACTTTAGGGGTCCCCCCCACTTTAGGGGTCCCCCCACACACACTTTAGGGGTACTCCCCCCCCACTTTAGGGGTCCCCCCCATTTTAGGGGTCCCCCCCACTTTAGAGGTCCCCCCACACACACTTTAGGGGTCCCCCCCCATTTTAGGGGTCCCCCCCTACCTGCGCCACCATCCCCATGAACGCCCATGGCCGGAACATCTTGAGGGGGACGCTCACCAGGTACTGCAGGGATATGGGGGGGGCTCAGCCCCATAGCAAGGGGGGGGGGGGGGGGGGGGGTGCAGTGGGGTTGTGGGGCGCAGTGGGGCAGGGGCCCCCCCAAACTGACCTCATGGAAGAAGGCGGACGCCAGGAACACGGCCACTTGAGCAGCCCAGCGGCTGGCCCCACGCCTCAGCATCGGCTTGTAGAAGTGCCTGGGGGGCACCCCAAAAATGGGGGGCAGGACCCCATAAGTGGGGGGCAGGACCCCATAAATGGGGGGCAGGACCCCATAAATGGGGTTCAAAGGGGACCCAGCACCCAAAATATGGGGGGCAGGACCCCATAAATGGGGGGCAGAGGCAGGACCCATAAATGGGGTTCAAAGGGGCACAGCACCCAAAATATGGGGGGCAGGACCCCATAAATGGGGGGCAGGACCCCATAAATGGGGTTCAAGGGGGACCCAGCACCCAAAATATGGGGGGCAGGACCCCATAAATGGGGGGCAGGACCCCATAAATGGGGTTCAAAGGGGACCCAGCACCCAAAATATGGGGGGCAGGACCCCATAAATGGGGGGCAGGACCCCATAAATGGGGTTCAAGGGGGACCCAGCACCCAAAATATGGGGGGCAGGACCCCATAAATGGGGGGCAGGACCCCATAAATGGGGTTCAAGGGGGACCCAGCACCCCAAAAATGGGGGGCAGGACCCCATAAATGGGGTTCAAGGGGGCCCAGCACCCAAAAAATTGGGGGCAGGACCCCATAAATGGGGTTCAAAGGGGACCCAGCACCCAAAATATGGGGGGCAGGACCCCATAAATGGGGCTCAAGGGGGCCCAGCACCCAAAATATGGGGGGCAGGACCCCATAAATGGGGTTCAAAGGGGCCCAGCACCCAAAATATGGGGGTCAGGACCCCATAAATGGGGTTCAAAGGGGACCCAGCACCCAAAAATGGGGTTGGGGGGTCCCCAAAAACGGGGTTCATGGGGGGGTTCCCATAAACGGGGTTTGGGGGGGGTTCCCATTAAAGGGGTTTGGGGGGGGTTCCCATTAATGGGGTGGGAGGGGGGTCCCACTAACGGGGTTTGGGGGGGGTTCCCATTAACAGGGTTGGGGGTGGTGTCCCATTAACAGGGTTGGGGGTCCCTTTGGTATCCCATTAACAGGGTTGGGGGGGGTCCCATTAATGGGGTGGGAGGGGGGTCCCATTAACAGAGGTGGGGAGGGTGCCATTAACAGGGTTTGGGGTGGTTCCCATTAACAGGGTTGGGGGGGGGGTCCCATTAACAGGGATTGGGGGGGTTCCCATTAACAGGGTTGGGGGTGGTGTCCCATTAACAGGGTTGGGGGGGGTCCCATTAATGGGGTGGGAGGGGGGTCCCATTAACAGGGGTGGGGAGGGTCCCATTAACAGGGTTTGGGGTGGTTCCCATTAACAGGGTTGGGGGGGGTCCCATTAACAGGGTTTGGGGGGGGTCCCATTAACAGGGTTGGGGGGGGTCCCATTAACAGGGTTTGGGGTGGTTCCCATTAACAGGGTTGGGGGGGTCCCATTAACAGGGTTTGGGGTGGTTCCCATTAACAGGGTTGGGGGGGGGTCCCATTAACAGGGTTGGGGGGGGTCCCATTAAAGGGGTTTGGGGGGGTCCCATTAACAGGGGTGGGGAGGGTCCCATTAACAGGGTTTGGGGTGGTTCCCATTAACAGGCTTGGGGGGGCTCCCATTAACAGGGTTTGGGGTGGTTCCCATTAATGGGGTTGGGGGGGTTCCCATTAACAGGGCTGGGGGGGGGGGGTCCCATTAACAGGGTTGGGGGGGTCCCATTAACGGGGTTGGGGGGGGTCCCATTAACAGTGCTGAGGGGGGGGGTCCCATTAACGGGGTTGGGGGGGTTCCCATTAACAGGGTTGGGGGTGGTTTCCATTAACAGGGTTGGGGGGGTTCCCATTAACAGGGTTTGGGGTGGTTCCCATTAACGGGGTTGGGGTGGTTCCCATTAACAGGGGTGGGGAGGGGGGTCCCATTAACAGGGTTGGGGGGGTCCCTTTAATGGGGTTTGGGGGGGGGGTCCCATTAATGGGGTTTGGGGGGGGGTCCCATTAACAGGGTTGGGTGGGTTCCCATTAACAGGGTTTGGGGGAGGGTTCCCATTAACAGGGTTCTGTGGGTTCCCATTAACAGGGTTTGGGGGAGGGTTCCCATTAATAGGGTTGGGGTGGTTCCCATTAACAGGGTTTGGGGGGGTTCCCATTAACAGGGTTGGGGGGGGTCCCTTTAATGGGGTTGGGGTGGTTCCCATTAACAGGGTTGGGGTGGTTCCCATTAACAGGGTTGGGGTGGTTCCCATTAACAGGGTTTGGGGGGGGGGGGGTACCTGAGGCACCACTTGTGGACGGGGATGTTCCAGTTCTGCCAGAAGTAGGTGACGGATTCCGAGTTCCTGATGGGAATTGGGGGGGGGGGTTGGGAATCACATCCGGATTGGGGGGGTTCCCCCCCCCCCCCCCCCCCCCTTGATCCCGCTGCATCCCTGGAGCCTCACCACCAATCCCGGTAGAATTCCCGGTCCCCAAACTGCATCAGCTCGGCCACGACGTTGAGGCAGGAGTGGAAGAACCAATAGAAGAAGATGAGCCAGATGAGGTGGTTCGGGACCTGGGGGGCAATGGGAATGATGGGGTCGATGGGGTCAATGGGATCGATGGGGTTGATGGGGTCGATGGGGTCAATGGGATCAAAGGGGGTCAATGGGAACAATGGGGTTGATGGGGTCGATGGGGTCAATGGGAACAATGGGGGTGATGGGGTCGATGGGAACAATGGGGGTGATGGGGTCGATGGGGTCAATGGGAACAATGGGGGTGATGGGGTCGATGGGAACAATGGGGGTGATGGGGTCGATGGGGTCAATGGGATCAAAGGGGGTCAATGGGGTCAATGGGATCAAAGGGGGTCAACGGGAACAATGGGGTCAATGGGAACGATGGGGCCAATGGGAACAATGGGGTCAATGGGATCGATGGGAACAATGGGGTCGATGGGAACGATGGGGTCAATGGGAACAATGGGTTCAATGGGGTCAATGGGATCAATGGGAACAATGGGAACAATGGGGTCAATGGGAACGATGGGTTCAATGAGGTCAATGGGATCAATGGGAACAATGGGGTCGATGGGGTCAATGGGAACAATGGGTTCAATGGGGTCAATGGGATCAATGGGGTCAATGGGAACAATGGGAACAATGGGAACGATGGGTTCAATGGGGTCAATGGGATCAATGGGAACAATTGGGTCGATGGGGTCAATGGGAACAATGGGTTCAATGGGGTCAATGGGATCAATGGGAACAATGGGGTCGATGGGATCAATGGGGTCGATGGGATCAATGGGGTCGATGGGATCAATGGGAACGATGGGATCAATGGGGTCAATGGGATCAATGGGATCAATAGGGTCAACAGGGTCGACAGAGTCAACGGGATTGATGGGATCGATGGGATTGATGGGGTCAATTGGGTTGATGGGGTCAATGGGATCAATGGGATCAGGCAGGGATGGGATCAATGGGATCAGGCAGGGATGGGGTCAATGGGATCAGGCAGGGATGGGGTCAGTGGGACACCCCCCCCCCCCCCAGGGTGCAGGCACTCACGGCCAGCTTGAGGAGCCGCTCAATGATCCGGGAATAATCCATATCCTATGGGAGAGACGGGGTCAGAGCGATGGGATGGGGTCAATGGGATCAATGGGATGGGATGGGAACAGGGATGGGATGGGAACAAGGATGGGATCAATGGGATCAACGGGATGGGATGGGAACAGGGATGGGATCAATGGGATGGGAACAGGGATGGGATCAATGGGATGGGATGGGAACAGGGATGGGATGGGAACAGGGATGGGATCAATGAGATGGGATCAATGGGATGGGAACAGGGATGGGATGGGAACAGGGATGGGATCAATGGGATCAACGGGATGGGAAGGGAACAGGGATGGGATGGGATCAATGGGATGGGAACAGGGATGGGATCAATGGTATCAATGGAATGGGATGGATGGGAACAGGGATGGGATGGGATGGGATCGATATGATCAGGCAGGGATGGGATGGGAACAGGGATGGGATGGGAACAGGGATGGGATCAATGGGATCAGGCAGGGATGGGGTTGATGGGGTCAATGGGATCAGGTAGGGATAGGATGGATGGGATCAATGGGATGGGATAGGAACAAGGATGGGATCAATGGGATCATGCAGGGATGGGGTTGAGGGGATCAATGGGATCAGATGGGAATGGGGTCAATAGAATCAATGGGATCAGGCTGGGATGGGGTTGAGGGGATCAATGGGATCAGACAGGGATGGAGTCAATGGA
>NW_026892728.1:142500-178748 GCF_033815535.1 Pezoporus flaviventris | reverse complement strand
TGGTAGGTGTTGGGGTCTTTATATTGACAGTGTAGTTCTCTCCTCTTGATGAGCTGTGTGAATGGACAGGAGAGCTCTGAGAATAAGCTTGTAGTTAATGAGTCGGGGCCAGGGAGTCTGCTTGGGAGTGGGCGTGATAGTCTATGTCGAGTGAGTGTGTGAGCCAGAGGGTGTGAGGGTCTGTGTTGAGATTGTCTGAATATGAGTCTGTGTATGCCTGTCAAACCTGCGGGTCGGCGTGATCTTGGGCTGAGACTTAGAGGCAGAATAAGCTTTTGCTTGGCGTTGCTGTGAAGAAGGCCCGGTTGTTCTCGCAGATGGCTTGGTGGTTAGCCCCGTGTGAGAGGCTGATGGAGGAGGGTTGAGCTGAGTGAGGGTACCAAGTGAGTCACTTTGTGGTGTCAGCAGCCAGTTCCAGTTGATTCTCCTGGGGGTGCTTATCTTATGCCTGGCTGTGTGTTTTTAAATCGGTAGGTGCGGAGCGAGGAGCGAAGGGGAGCTGGGTGCTCCAGAGCTGTCCTGCACTCGGTGAGTTCCGCTTAGCAGACTGCAGCAGCGAGTGCGTGAGTGTCTTGAAATTTTTGTGAAATGAAAACCAGCTCTTCCTGTTGTGTTCTGCAGGCGGTGCGCGGGCTCAAAGCAGAGGAGGGAAGCGTAGCAAAGGCCAGCGGAGGAGTAGCAGAGCGAAGGGAGAGGGAGCGGGGGCTTCCGGAGGGGAGGGTGTGACTTTGAACCCTCTCTCAGGGTTTGTCTGTTTGCCTTTGTGTTTCACGTGCCACAGGTAACTCGGGAGAGGTGAAGGGGCCAAGTGGGGAGGGCTGTGAGGAGGTAAGGGGTTTGTGTGCGTGTGCGGTAGCTTAGAATTGAGAAGAAGGTGTTCAGTGCTTTTAGTATTTGTGTTTGGTACTGCAGGTCTTGCCCTGGACCTCTGGAGTCGGCTGAGAGCTTGTGGTGAGTCAGGGAGGTAAGGAGAAGGATTGCGGGCTCGGTGACTTTTGCAAGAACCGTGGCCATTGGATTTTTTTTGCTCTTGTAGGGCATGGAGAGCAGGAGACGCTTGGAATCAGACTGTGGAATGGCTTTGGGACAGGCGAGGCCAGTGTTGAGGAGCTTTGGAGGAGCCCGAGGGTTGGTAAGGAACAGGCCGGGCGGGATGTCTGGGGGGGGGGGGGTGGAGATGAGGGCCACCACAAGCTGTTCCCTGTTTTTGGTTTGTTTCTGGCAGATGACGAAGAGGAACTTGTCAAGGTCTGCAGCATGGCTGGCGTCTGCCGTGGGAGTTGTGAGCAGTGAGGTTGCCTCGAGACGCGTGGGACTATGCACGCTAAGTAGAGGGACTCTTTTGCGAGGCGAGGGGCTGGGGCACAGTGTCAGAATGGCAGGAAGGGCTTTGAGACGTAGCCTTCCCGTGTACTATGCGAAGCAGAATGTCTGAGACGACGCTTGGGAGGTGCCTGGGAGGGGAATGGTCAGTTTCAGCGTAGGTAGTGCCTGGGAGTTAAATGCCCGGATGAGAAGGTGCCGTTAGTGGGGCTTGAGTCTGGGGTGTCGTGTCAGGGGCAGTAGGTAACGGTCCTTGGTGAAGCAGGCAAGGGTGGGAAAGTAGTGTTTGTTGCCTTTGGCTCCTCGCAGAGAGTTGCGCTGTGGCTGCTTCAGGCGAAGTCCAGCTTTGGTTCCTAGCCAGAGAGTTGTGCTTTAGAAGTGCCTGGAGAAGTCCTGACCCTGGGAGACCTTCCTAGATACGGTTGGCCGCTTCTTGGGACGCGGGCTGGCCCCCTGCGTAGCAATGAGCGTGCGTTTTTGTGAGTATGAAAGCCCGAGCCTCATGCTGTGTGAGGGAGGCAGAAGCTCATCCCAGGCAGGTGAAGGTTGCCTGCGCGGGGACGCCCGCTAAGATTGGGCCTGCCACCTGGCACTGCCATGACGATTGTCGGAGCTGGTTTGCCGATGGTCTTCCCGGGGTCCTTGGGGGTTGGTAAGATAAGGAACCATGAGAAGCATGCTTTGCTATCTGTATAGTTTTCTGTATTAATAAGCTAGCTGTGAGTTTTCTGCTTGTCTCTGCTTTTCTGTCAGCTGGAATTCTTGAACTGTGGAAGGTAGGTGTTGGGGTTTTATATTGACAGTGTAGTTCTCTCCTCTTGATGAGCTGTGTGAATGGACAGGAGAGCTCTGAGAATAAGCTTGTAGTTAATGAGTCGGGGCCAGGGAGTCTGCTTGGGAGTGGGCGTGATAGTCTATGTCGAGTGAGTGTGTGAGCCAGAGGGTGTGAGGGTCTGTGTTGAGATTGTCTGAATATGAGTCTGTGTATGCCTGTCAAACCTGCGGGTCGGCGTGATCTTGGGCTGAGACTTAGAGGCAGAATAAGCTTTTGCTTGGCGTTGCTGTGAAGAAGGCCCGGTTGTTCTCGCAGGATGGCTTGGTGGTTAGCCCCGTGTGAGAGGCTGATGGAGGAGGGTTGAGCTGAGTGAGGGTACCAAGTGAGTCACTTTGTGGTGTCAGCAGCCAGTTCCAGTTGATTCTCCTGGGGGTGCTTATCTTATGCCTGGCTGTGTGTTTTTAAATCGGTAGGTGCGGAGCGAGGAGCGAAGGGGAGCTGGGTGCTCCAGAGCTGTCCTGCACTCGGTGAGTTCCGCTTAGCAGACTGCAGCAGCGAGTGCGTGAGTGTCTTGAAATTTTTGTGAAATGAAAACCAGCTCTTCCTGTTGTGTTCTGCAGGCGGTGCGCGGGCTCAAAGCAGAGGAGGGAAGCGTAGCAAAGGCCAGCGGAGGAGTAGCAGAGCGAAGGGAGAGGGAGCGGGGGCTTCCGGAGGGGAGGGTGTGACTTTGAACCCTCTCTCAGGGTTTGTCTGTTTGCCTTTGTGTTTCACGTGCCACAGGTAACTCGGGAGAGGTGAAGGGGCCAAGTGGGGAGGGCTGTGAGGAGGTAAGGGGTTTGTGTGCGTGTGCGGTAGCTTAGAATTGAGAAGAAGGTGTTCAGTGCTTTTAGTATTTGTGTTTGGTACTGCAGGTCTTGCCCTGGACCTCTGGAGTCGGCTGAGAGCTTGTGGTGAGTCAGGGAGGTAAGGAGAAGGATTGCGGGCTCGGTGACTTTTGCAAGAACCGTGGCCATTGGATTTTTTTTGCTCTTGTAGGGCATGGAGAGCAGGAGACGCTTGGAATCAGACTGTGGAATGGCTTTGGGACAGGCGAGGCCAGTGTTGAGGAGCTTTGGAGGAGCCCGAGGGTTGGTAAGGAACAGGCCGGGCGGGATGTCTGGGGGGGGGGGGGTGGAGATGAGGGCCACCACAAGCTGTTCCCTGTTTTTGGTTTGTTTCTGGCAGATGACGAAGAGGAACTTGTCAAGGTCTGCAGCATGGCTGGCGTCTGCCGTGGGAGTTGTGAGCAGTGAGGTTGCCTCGAGACGCGTGGGACTATGCACGCTAAGTAGAGGGACTCTTTTGCGAGGCGAGGGGCTGGGGCACAGTGTCAGAATGGCAGGAAGGGCTTTGAGACGTAGCCTTCCCGTGTACTATGCGAAGCAGAATGTCTGAGACGACGCTTGGGAGGTGCCTGGGAGGGGAATGGTCAGTTTCAGCGTAGGTAGTGCCTGGGAGTTAAATGCCCGGATGAGAAGGTGCCGTTAGTGGGGCTTGAGTCTGGGGTGTCGTGTCAGGGGCAGTAGGTAACGGTCCTTGGTGAAGCAGGCAAGGGTGGGAAAGTAGTGTTTGTTGCCTTTGGCTCCTCGCAGAGAGTTGCGCTGTGGCTGCTTCAGGCGAAGTCCAGCTTTGGTTCCTAGCCAGAGAGTTGTGCTTTAGAAGTGCCTGGAGAAGTCCTGACCCTGGGAGACCTTCCTAGATACGGTTGGCCGCTTCTTGGGACGCGGGCTGGCCCCCTGCGTAGCAATGAGCGTGCGTTTTTGTGAGTATGAAAGCCCGAGCCTCATGCTGTGTGAGGGAGGCAGAAGCTCATCCCAGGCAGGTGAAGGTTGCCTGCGCGGGGACGCCCGCTAAGGTTGGGCCTGCCACCTGGCACTGCCATGACGATTGTCGGAGCTGGTTTGCCGATGGTCTTCCCGGGGTCCTTGGGGTTGGTAAGATAAGGAACCATGAGAAGCATGCTTTGCTATCTGTATAGTTTTCTGTATTAATAAGCTAGCTGTGAGTTTTCTGCTTGTCTCTGCTTTTCTGTCAGCTGGAATTCTTGAACTGTGGAAGGTAGGTGTTGGGGTTTTATATTGACAGTGTAGTTCTCTCCTCTTGATGAGCTGTGTGAATGGACAGGAGAGCTCTGAGAATAAGCTTGTAGTTAATGAGTCGGGGCCAGGGAGTCTGCTTGGGAGTGGGCGTGATAGTCTATGTCGAGTGAGTGTGTGAGCCAGAGGGTGTGAGGGTCTGTGTTGAGATTGTCTGAATATGAGTCTGTGTATGCCTGTCAAACCTGCGGGTCGGCGTGATCTTGGGCTGAGACTTAGAGGCAGAATAAGCTTTTGCTTGGCGTTGCTGTGAAGAAGGCCCGGTTGTTCTCGCAGATGGCTTGGTGGTTAGCCCCGTGTGAGAAGCTGATGGAGGAGGGTTGAGCTGAGTGAGGGTACCAAGTGAGTCACTTTGTGGTGTCAGCAGCCAGTTCCAGTTGATTCTCCTGGGGGTGCTTATCTTATGCCTGGCTGTGTGTTTTTAAATCGGTAGGTGCGGAGCGAGGAGCGAAGGGGAGCTGGGTGCTCCAGAGCTGTCCTGCACTCGGTGAGTTCCGCTTAGCAGACTGCAGCAGCGAGTGCGTGAGTGTCTTGAAATTTTTGTGAAATGAAAACCAGCTCTTCCTGTTGTGTTCTGCAGGCGGTGCGCGGGCTCAAAGCAGAGGAGGGAAGCGTAGCAAAGGCCAGCGGAGGAGTAGCAGAGCGAAGGGAGAGGAGCGGGGGCTTCCGGAGGGGAGGGTGTGACTTTGAACCCTCTCTCAGGGTTTGTCTGTTTGCCTTTGTGTTTCACGTGCCACAGGTAACTCGGGAGAGGTGAAGGGGCCAAGTGGGGAGGGCTGTGAGGAGGTAAGGGGTTTGTGTGCGTGTGCGGTAGCTTAGAATTGAGAAGAAGGTGTTCAGTGCTTTTAGTATTTGTGTTTGGTACTGCAGGTCTTGCCCTGGACCTCTGGAGTCGGCTGAGAGCTTGTGGTGAGTCAGGGAGGTAAGGAGAAGGATTGCGGGCTCGGTGACTTTTGCAAGAACCGTGGCCATTGGATTTTTTTTGCTCTTGTAGGGCATGGAGAGCAGGAGACGCTTGGAATCAGACTGTGGAATGGCTTTGGGACAGGCGAGGCCAGTGTTGAGGAGCTTTGGAGGAGCCCGAGGGTTGGTAAGGAACAGGCCGGGCGGGATGTCTGGGGGGGGGGGTGGAGATGAGGGCCACCACAAGCTGTTCCCCTGTTTTTGGTTTGTTTCTGGCAGATGACGAAGAGGAACTTGTCAAGGTCTGCAGCATGGCTGGCGTCTGCCGTGGGAGTTGTGAGCAGTGAGGTTGCCTCGAGACGCGTGGGACTATGCACGCTAAGTAGAGGGACTCTTTTGCGAGGCGAGGGGCTGGGGCACAGTGTCAGAATGGCAGGAAGGGCTTTGAGACGTAGCCTTCCCGTGTACTATGCGAAGCAGAATGTCTGAGACGACGCTTGGGAGGTGCCTGGGAGGGGAATGGTCAGTTTCAGCGTAGGTAGTGCCTGGGAGTTAAATGCCCGGATGAGAAGGTGCCGTTAGTGGGGCTTGAGTCTGGGGTGTCGTGTCAGGGGCAGTAGGTAACGGTCCTTGGTGAAGCAGGCAAGGGTGGGAAAGTAGTGTTTGTTGCCTTTGGCTCCTCGCAGAGAGTTGCGCTGTGGCTGCTTCAGGCGAAGTCCAGCTTTGGTTCCTAGCCAGAGAGTTGTGCTTTAGAAGTGCCTGGAGAAGTCCTGACCCTGGGAGACCTTCCTAGATACGGTTTGGCCGCTTCTTGGGACGCGGGCTGGCCCCCTGCGTAGCAATGAGCGTGCGTTTTTGTGAGTATGAAAGCCCGAGCCTCATGCTGTGTGAGGGAGGCAGAAGCTCATCCCAGGCAGGTGAAGGTTGCCTGCGCGGGGACGCCCGCTAAGGTTGGGCCTGCCACCTGGCACTGCCATGACGATTGTCGGAGCTGGTTTGCCGATGGTCTTCCCGGGGTCCTTGGGGTTGGTAAGATAAGGAACCATGAGAAGCATGCTTTGCTATCTGTATAGTTTTCTGTATTAATAAGCTAGCTGTGAGTTTTCTGCTTGTCTCTGCTTTTCTGTCAGCTGGAATTCTTGAACTGTGGAAGGTAGGTGTTGGGGTTTTATATTGACAGTGTAGTTCTCTCCTCTTGATGAGCTGTGTGAATGGACAGGAGAGCTCTGAGAATAAGCTTGTAGTTAATGAGTCGGGGCCAGGGAGTCTGCTTGGGAGTGGGCGTGATAGTCTATGTCGAGTGAGTGTGTGAGCCAGAGGGTGTGAGGGTCTGTGTTGAGATTGTCTGAATATGAGTCTGTGTATGCCTGTCAAACCTGCGGGTCGGCGTGATCTTGGGCTGAGACTTAGAGGGCAGAATAAGCTTTTGCTTGGCGTTGCTGTGAAGAAGGCCCGGTTGTTCTCGCAGATGGCTTGGTGGTTAGCCCCGTGTGAGAAGCTGATGGAGGAGGGTTGAGCTGAGTGAGGGTACCAAGTGAGTCACTTTGTGGTGTCAGCAGCCAGTTCCAGTTGATTCTCCTGGGGGTGCTTATCTTATGCCTGGCTGTGTGTTTTTAAATCGGTAGGTGCGGAGCGAGGAGCGAAGGGGGAGCTGGGTGCTCCAGAGCTGTCCTGCACTCGGTGAGTTCCGCTTAGCAGACTGCAGCAGCGAGTGCGTGAGTGTCTTGAAATTTTTGTGAAATGAAAACCAGCTCTTCCTGTTGTGTTCTGCAGGCGGTGCGCGGGCTCAAAGCAGAGGAGGGAAGCGTAGCAAAGGCCAGCGGAGGAGTAGCAGAGCGAAGGGGAGAGGGAGCGGGGGCTTCCGGAGGGGAGGGTGTGACTTTGAACCCTCTCTCAGGGTTTGTCTGTTTGCCTTTGTGTTTCACGTGCCACAGGTAACTCGGGAGAGGTGAAGGGGCCAAGTGGGGAGGGCTGTGAGGAGGTAAGGGGTTTGTGTGCGTGTGCGGTAGCTTAGAATTGAGAAGAAGGTGTTCAGTGCTTTTAGTATTTGTGTTTGGTACTGCAGGTCTTGCCCTGGACCTCTGGAGTCGGCTGAGAGCTTGTGGTGAGTCAGGGAGGTAAGGAGAAGGATTGCGGGCTCGGTGACTTTTTGCAAGAACCGTGGCCATTGGATTTTTTTTGCTCTTGTAGGGCATGGAGAGCAGGAGACGCTTGGAATCAGACTGTGGAATGGCTTTGGGACAGGCGAGGCCAGTGTTGAGGAGCTTTGGAGGAGCCCGAGGGTTGGTAAGGAACAGGCCGGGCGGGATGTCTGGGGGGGGGGGTGGAGATGAGGGCCACCACAAGCTGTTCCCTGTTTTTGGTTTGTTTCTGGCAGATGACGAAGAGGAACTTGTCAAGGTCTGCAGCATGGCTGGCGTCTGCCGTGGGAGTTGTGAGCAGTGAGGTTGCCTCGAGACGCGTGGGACTATGCACGCTAAGTAGAGGGACTCTTTTGCGAGGCGAGGGGCTGGGGCACAGTGTCAGAATGGCAGGAAGGGCTTTGAGACGTAGCCTTCCCGTGTACTATGCGAAGCAGAATGTCTGAGACGACGCTTGGGAGGTGCCTGGGAGGGGAATGGTCAGTTTCAGCGTAGGTAGTGCCTGGGAGTTAAATGCCCGGATGAGAAGGTGCCGTTAGTGGGGCTTGAGTCTGGGGTGTCGTGTCAGGGGCAGTAGGTAACGGTCCTTGGTGAAGCAGGCAAGGGTGGGAAAGTAGTGTTTTGTTGCCTTTGGCTCCTCGCAGAGAGTTGCGCTGTGGCTGCTTCAGGCGAAGTCCAGCTTTGGTTCCTAGCCAGAGAGTTGTGCTTTAGAAGTGCCTGGAGAAGTCCTGACCCTGGGAGACCTTCCTAGATACGGTTGGCCGCTTCTTGGGACGCGGGCTGGCCCCCTGCGTAGCAATGAGCGTGCGTTTTTGTGAGTATGAAAGCCCGAGCCTCATGCTGTGTGAGGGAGGCAGAAGCTCATCCCAGGCAGGTGAAGGTTGCCTGCGCGGGGACGCCCGCTAAGGTTGGGCCTGCCACCTGGCACTGCCATGACGATTGTCGGAGCTGGTTTGCCGATGGTCTTCCCGGGGTCCTTGGGGTTGGTAAGATAAGGAACCATGAGAAGCATGCTTTGCTATCTGTATAGTTTTCTGTATTAATAAGCTAGCTGTGAGTTTTCTGCTTGTCTCTGCTTTTCTGTCAGCTGGAATTCTTGAACTGTGGAAGGTAGGTGTTGGGGTTTTATATTGACAGTGTAGTTCTCTCCTCTTGATGAGCTGTGTGAATGGACAGGAGAGCTCTGAGAATAAGCTTGTAGTTAATGAGTCGGGGCCAGGGAGTCTGCTTGGGAGTGGGCGTGATAGTCTATGTCGAGTGAGTGTGTGAGCCAGAGGGTGTGAGGGTCTGTGTTGAGATTGTCTGAATATGAGTCTGTGTATGCCTGTCAAACCTGCGGGTCGGCGTGATCTTGGGCTGAGACTTAGAGGCAGAATAAGCTTTTGCTTGGCGTTGCTGTGAAGAAGGCCCGGTTGTTCTCGCAGATGGCTTGGTGGTTAGCCCCGTGTGAGAGGCTGATGGAGGAGGGTTGAGCTGAGTGAGGGTACCAAGTGAGTCACTTTGTGGTGTCAGCAGCCAGTTCCAGTTGATTCTCCTGGGGGTGCTTATCTTATGCCTGGCTGTGTGTTTTTAAATCGGTAGGTGCGGAGCGAGGAGCGAAGGGGAGCTGGGTGCTCCAGAGCTGTCCTGCACTCGGTGAGTTCCGCTTAGCAGACTGCAGCAGCGAGTGCGTGAGTGTCTTGAAATTTTTGTGAAATGAAAACCAGCTCTTCCTGTTGTGTTCTGCAGGCGGTGCGCGGGCTCAAAGCAGAGGAGGGAAGCGTAGCAAAGGCCAGCGGAGGAGTAGCAGAGCGAAGGGAGAGGGAGCGGGGGCTTCCGGAGGGGAGGGTGTGACTTTGAACCCTCTCTCAGGGTTTGTCTGTTTGCCCTTTGTGTTTCACGTGCCACAGGTAACTCGGGAGAGGTGAAGGGGCCAAGTGGGGAGGGCTGTGAGGAGGTAAGGGGTTTGTGTGCGTGTGCGGTAGCTTAGAATTGAGAAGAAGGTGTTCAGTGCTTTTAGTATTTGTGTTTGGTACTGCAGGTCTTGCCCTGGACCTCTGGAGTCGGCTGAGAGCTTGTGGTGAGTCAGGGAGGTAAGGAGAAGGATTGCGGGCTCGGTGACTTTTGCAAGAACCGTGGCCATTGGATTTTTTTTGCTCTTGTAGGGCATGGAGAGCAGGAGACGCTTGGAATCAGACTGTGGAATGGCTTTGGGACAGGCGAGGCCAGTGTTGAGGAGCTTTGGAGGAGCCCGAGGGTTGGTAAGGAACAGGCCGGGCGGGATGTCTGGGGGGGGGGGTGGAGATGAGGGCCACCACAAGCTGTTCCCTGTTTTTGGTTTGTTTCTGGCAGATGACGAAGAGGAACTTGTCAAGGTCTGCAGCATGGCTGGCGTCTGCCGTGGGAGTTGTGAGCAGTGAGGTTGCCTCGAGACGCGTGGGACTATGCACGCTAAGTAGAGGGACTCTTTTGCGAGGCGAGGGGCTGGGGCACAGTGTCAGAATGGCAGGAAGGGCTTTGAGACGTAGCCTTCCCGTGTACTATGCGAAGCAGAATGTCTGAGACGACGCTTGGGAGGTGCCTGGGAGGGGAATGGTCAGTTTCAGCGTAGGTAGTGCCTGGGAGTTAAATGCCCGGATGAGAAGGTGCCGTTAGTGGGGCTTGAGTCTGGGGTGTCGTGTCAGGGGCAGTAGGTAACGGTCCTTGGTGAAGCAGGCAAGGGTGGGAAAGTAGTGTTTGTTGCCTTTGGCTCCTCGCAGAGAGTTGCGCTGTGGCTGCTTCAGGCGAAGTCCAGCTTTGGTTCCTAGCCAGAGAGTTGTGCTTTAGAAGTGCCTGGAGAAGTCCTGACCCTGGGAGACCTTCCTAGATACGGTTGGCCGCTTCTTGGGACGCGGGCTGGCCCCCTGCGTAGCAATGAGCGTGCGTTTTTGTGAGTATGAAAGCCCGAGCCTCATGCTGTGTGAGGGAGGCAGAAGCTCATCCCAGGCAGGTGAAGGTTGCCTGCGCGGGGACGCCCGCTAAGGTTGGGCCTGCCACCTGGCACTGCCATGACGATTGTCGGAGCTGGTTTGCCGATGGTCTTCCCGGGGTCCTTGGGGTTGGTAAGATAAGGAACCATGAGAAGCATGCTTTGCTATCTGTATAGTTTTCTGTATTAATAAGCTAGCTGTGAGTTTTCTGCTTGTCTCTGCTTTTCTGTCAGCTGGAATTCTTGAACTGTGGAAGGTAGGTGTTGGGGTTTTATATTGACAGTGTAGTTCTCTCCTCTTGATGAGCTGTGTGAATGGACAGGAGAGCTCTGAGAATAAGCTTGTAGTTAATGAGTCGGGGCCAGGGAGTCTGCTTGGGAGTGGGCGTGATAGTCTATGTCGAGTGAGTGTGTGAGCCAGAGGGTGTGAGGGTCTGTGTTGAGATTGTCTGAATATGAGTCTGTGTATGCCTGTCAAACCTGCGGGTCGGCGTGATCTTGGGCTGAGACTTAGAGGCAGAATAAGCTTTTGCTTGGCGTTGCTGTGAAGAAGGCCCGGTTGTTCTCGCAGATGGCTTGGTGGTTAGCCCCGTGTGAGAGGCTGATGGAGGAGGGTTGAGCTGAGTGAGGGTACCAAGTGAGTCACTTTGTGGTGTCAGCAGCCAGTTCCAGTTGATTCTCCTGGGGGTGCTTATCTTATGCCTGGCTGTGTGTTTTTAAATCGGTAGGTGCGGAGCGAGGAGCGAAGGGGAGCTGGGTGCTCCAGAGCTGTCCTGCACTCGGTGAGTTCCGCTTAGCAGACTGCAGCAGCGAGTGCGTGAGTGTCTTGAAATTTTTGTGAAATGAAAACCAGCTCTTCCTGTTGTGTTCTGCAGGCGGTGCGCGGGCTCAAAGCAGAGGAGGGAAGCGTAGCAAAGGCCAGCGGAGGAGTAGCAGAGCGAAGGGAGAGGGAGCGGGGGCTTCCGGAGGGGAGGGTGTGACTTTGAACCCTCTCTCAGGGTTTGTCTGTTTGCCTTTGTGTTTCACGTGCCACAGGTAACTCGGGAGAGGTGAAGGGGCCAAGTGGGGAGGGCTGTGAGGAGGTAAGGGGTTTGTGTGCGTGTGCGGTAGCTTAGAATTGAGAAGAAGGTGTTCAGTGCTTTTAGTATTTGTGTTTGGTACTGCAGGTCTTGCCCTGGACCTCTGGAGTCGGCTGAGAGCTTGTGGTGAGTCAGGGAGGTAAGGAGAATGATTGCGGGCTCGGTGACTTTTGCAAGAACCGTGGCCATTGGATTTTTTTTGCTCTTGTAGGGC
The DNA here is from genome assembly GCF_033815535.1 of Pezoporus flaviventris. NCBI lineage: Eukaryota > Metazoa > Chordata > Aves > Psittaciformes > Psittacidae > Pezoporus > Pezoporus flaviventris. The sequence continues at coordinate 167,231 of NW_026892728.1, read as the reverse complement.
ATGGAGTGCAGGAGACGCTTGGAATCAGACTGTGGAATGGCTTTGGGACAGGCGAGGCCAGTGTTGAGGAGCTTTGGAGGAGCCCGAGGGTTGGTAAGGAACAGGCCGGGTGGGATGTCTGGGGGGGGGGGTGGAGATGAGGGCCACCACAAGCTGTTCCCTGTTTTTGGTTTGTTTCTGGCAGATGACGAAGAGGAACTTGTCAAGGTCTGCAGCATGGCTGGCGTCTGCCGTGGGAGTTGTGAGCAGTGAGGTTGCCTCGAGACGCGTGGGACTATGCACGCTAAGTAGAGGGACTCTTTTGCGAGGCGAGGGGCTGGGGCACAGTGTCAGAATGGCAGGAAGGGCTTTGAGACGTAGCCTTCCCGTGTACTATGCGAAGCAGAATGTCTGAGACGACGCTTGGGAGGTGCCTGGGAGGGGAATGGTCAGTTTCAGCGTAGGTAGTGCCTGGGAGTTAAATGCCCGGATGAGAAGGTGCCGTTAGTGGGGCTTGAGTCTGGGGTGTCGTGTCAGGGGCAGTAGGTAACGGTCCTTGGTGAAGCAGGCAAGGGTGGGAAAGTAGTGTTTGTTGCCTTTGGCTCCTCGCAGAGAGTTGCGCTGTGGCTGCTTCAGGCGAAGTCCAGCTTTGGTTCCTAGCCAGAGAGTTGTGCTTTAGAAGTGCCTGGAGAAGTCCTGACCCTGGGAGACCTTCCTAGATACGGTTGGCCGCTTCTTGGGACGCGGGCTGGCCCCCTGCGTAGCAATGAGCGTGCGTTTTTGTGAGTATGAAAGCCCGAGCCTCATGCTGTGTGAGGGAGGCAGAAGCTCATCCCAGGCAGGTGAAGGTTGCCTGCGCGGGGACGCCCGCTAAGGTTGGGCCTGCCACCTGGCACTGCCATGACGATTGTCGGAGCTGGTTTGCCGATGGTCTTCCCGGGGTCCTTGGGGTTGGTAAGATAAGGAACCATGAGAAGCATGCTTTGCTATCTGTATAGTTTTCTGTATTAATAAGCTAGCTGTGAGTTTTCTGCTTGTCTCTGCTTTTCTGTCAGCTGGAATTCTTGAACTGTGGAAGGTAGGTGTTGGGGTTTTATATTGACAGTGTAGTTCTCTCCTCTTGATGAGCTGTGTGAATGGACAGGAGAGCTCTGAGAATAAGCTTGTAGTTAATGAGTCGGGGCCAGGGAGTCTGCTTGGGAGTGGGCGTGATAGTCTATGTCGAGTGAGTGTGTGAGCCAGAGGGTGTGAGGGTCTGTGTTGAGATTGTCTGAATATGAGTCTGTGTATGCCTGTCAAACCTGCGGGTCGGCGTGATCTTGGGCTGAGACTTAGAGGCAGAATAAGCTTTTGCTTGGCGTTGCTGTGAAGAAGGCCCGGTTGTTCTCGCAGATGGCTTGGTGGTTAGCCCCGTGTGAGAGGCTGATGGAGGAGGGTTGAGCTGAGTGAGGGTACCAAGTGAGTCACTTTGTGGTGTCAGCAGCCAGTTCCAGTTGATTCTCCTGGGGGTGCTTATCTTATGCCTGGCTGTGTGTTTTTAAATCGGTAGGTGCGGAGCGAGGAGCGAAGGGGAGCTGGGTGCTCCAGAGCTGTCCTGCACTCGGTGAGTTCCGCTTAGCAGACTGCAGCAGCGAGTGCGTGAGTGTCTTGAAATTTTTGTGAAATGAAAACCAGCTCTTCCTGTTGTGTTCTGCAGGCGGTGCGCGGGCTCAAAGCAGAGGAGGGAAGCGTAGCAAAGGCCAGCGGAGGAGTAGCAGAGCGAAGGGAGAGGGAGCGGGGGCTTCCGGAGGGGAGGGTGTGACTTTGAACCCTCTCTCAGGGTTTGTCTGTTTGCCTTTGTGTTTCACGTGCCACAGGTAACTCGGGAGAGGTGAAGGGGCCAAGTGGGGAGGGCTGTGAGGAGGTAAGGGGTTTGTGTGCGTGTGCGGTAGCTTAGAATTGAGAAGAAGGTGTTCAGTGCTTTTAGTATTTGTGTTTGGTACTGCAGGTCTTGCCCTGGACCTCTGGAGTCGGCTGAGAGCTTGTGGTGAGTCAGGGAGGTAAGGAGAAGGATTGCGGGCTCGGTGACTTTTGCAAGAACCGTGGCCATTGGATTTTTTTTGCTCTTGTAGGGCATGGAGAGCAGGAGACGCTTGGAATCAGACTGTGGAATGGCTTTGGGACAGGCGAGGCCAGTGTTGAGGAGCTTTGGAGGAGCCCGAGGGTTGGTAAGGAACAGGCCGGGCGGGATGTCTGGGGGGGGGGGGGTGGAGATGAGGGCCACCACAAGCTGTTCCCTGTTTTTGGTTTGTTTCTGGCAGATGACGAAGAGGAACTTGTCAAGGTCTGCAGCATGGCTGGCGTCTGCCGTGGGAGTTGTGAGCAGTGAGGTTGCCTCGAGACGCGTGGGACTATGCACGCTAAGTAGAGGGACTCTTTTGCGAGGCGAGGGGCTGGGGCACAGTGTCAGAATGGCAGGAAGGGCTTTGAGACGTAGCCTTCCCGTGTACTATGCGAAGCAGAATGTCTGAGACGACGCTTGGGAGGTGCCTGGGAGGGGAATGGTCAGTTTCAGCGTAGGTAGTGCCTGGGAGTTAAATGCCCGGATGAGAAGGTGCCGTTAGTGGGGCTTGAGTCTGGGGTGTCGTGTCAGGGGCAGTAGGTAACGGTCCTTGGTGAAGCAGGCAAGGGTGGGAAAGTAGTGTTTGTTGCCTTTGGCTCCTCGCAGAGAGTTGCGCTGTGGCTGCTTCAGGCGAAGTCCAGCTTTGGTTCCTAGCCAGAGAGTTGTGCTTTAGAAGTGCCTGGAGAAGTCCTGACCCTGGGAGACCTTCCTAGATACGGTTGGCCGCTTCTTGGGACGCGGGCTGGCCCCCTGCGTAGCAATGAGCGTGCGTTTTTGTGAGTATGAAAGCCCGAGCCTCATGCTGTGTGAGGGAGGCAGAAGCTCATCCCAGGCAGGTGAAGGTTGCCTGCGCGGGGACGCCCGCTAAGATTGGGCCTGCCACCTGGCACTGCCATGACGATTGTCGGAGCTGGTTTGCCGATGGTCTTCCCGGGGTCCTTGGGGTTGGTAAGATAAGGAACCATGAGAAGCATGCTTTGCTATCTGTATAGTTTTCTGTATTAATAAGCTAGCTGTGAGTTTTCTGCTTGTCTCTGCTTTTCTGTCAGCTGGAATTCTTGAACTGTGGAAGGTAGGTGTTGGGGTTTTATATTGACAGTGTAGTTCTCTCCTCTTGATGAGCTGTGTGAATGGACAGGAGAGCTCTGAGAATAAGCTTGTAGTTAATGAGTCGGGGCCAGGGAGTCTGCTTGGGAGTGGGCGTGATAGTCTATGTCGAGTGAGTGTGTGAGCCAGAGGGTGTGAGGGTCTGTGTTGAGATTGTCTGAATATGAGTCTGTGTATGCCTGTCAAACCTGCGGGTCGGCGTGATCTTGGGCTGAGACTTAGAGGCAGAATAAGCTTTTGCTTGGCGTTGCTGTGAAGAAGGCCCGGTTGTTCTCGCAGATGGCTTGGTGGTTAGCCCCGTGTGAGAGGCTGATGGAGGAGGGTTGAGCTGAGTGAGGGTACCAAGTGAGTCACTTTGTGGTGTCAGCAGCCAGTTCCAGTTGATTCTCCTGGGGGTGCTTATCTTATGCCTGGCTGTGTGTTTTTAAATCGGTAGGTGCGGAGCGAGGAGCGAAGGGGAGCTGGGTGCTCCAGAGCTGTCCTGCACTCGGTGAGTTCCGCTTAGCAGACTGCAGCAGCGAGTGCGTGAGTGTCTTGAAATTTTTGTGAAATGAAAACCAGCTCTTCCTGTTGTGTTCTGCAGGCGGTGCGCGGGCTCAAAGCAGAGGAGGGAAGCGTAGCAAAGGCCAGCGGAGGAGTAGCAGAGCGAAGGGAGAGGGAGCGGGGGCTTCCGGAGGGGAGGGTGTGACTTTGAACCCTCTCTCAGGGTTTGTCTGTTTGCCTTTGTGTTTCACGTGCCACAGGTAACTCGGGAGAGGTGAAGGGGCCAAGTGGGGAGGGCTGTGAGGAGGTAAGGGGTTTGTGTGCGTGTGCGGTAGCTTAGAATTGAGAAGAAGGTGTTCAGTGCTTTTAGTATTTGTGTTTGGTACTGCAGGTCTTGCCCTGGACCTCTGGAGTCGGCTGAGAGCTTGTGGTGAGTCAGGGAGGTAAGGAGAAGGATTGCGGGCTCGGTGACTTTTGCAAGAACCGTGGCCATTGGATTTTTTTTGCTCTTGTAGGGCATGGAGAGCAGGAGACGCTTGGAATCAGACTGTGGAATGGCTTTGGGACAGGCGAGGCCAGTGTTGAGGAGCTTTGGAGGAGCCCGAGGGTTGGTAAGGAACAGGCCGGGCGGGATGTCTGGGGGGGGGGGGGTGGAGATGAGGGCCACCACAAGCTGTTCCCTGTTTTTGGTTTGTTTCTGGCAGATGACGAAGAGGAACTTGTCAAGGTCTGCAGCATGGCTGGCGTCTGCCGTGGGAGTTGTGAGCAGTGAGGTTGCCTCGAGACGCGTGGGACTATGCACGCTAAGTAGAGGGACTCTTTTGCGAGGCGAGGGGCTGGGGCACAGTGTCAGAATGGCAGGAAGGGCTTTGAGACGTAGCCTTCCCGTGTACTATGCGAAGCAGAATGTCTGAGACGACGCTTGGGAGGTGCCTGGGAGGGGAATGGTCAGTTTCAGCGTAGGTAGTGCCTGGGAGTTAAATGCCCGGATGAGAAGGTGCCGTTAGTGGGGCTTGAGTCTGGGGTGTCGTGTCAGGGGCAGTAGGTAACGGTCCTTGGTGAAGCAGGCAAGGGTGGGAAAGTAGTGTTTGTTGCCTTTGGCTCCTCGCAGAGAGTTGCGCTGTGGCTGCTTCAGGCGAAGTCCAGCTTTGGTTCCTAGCCAGAGAGTTGTGCTTTAGAAGTGCCTGGAGAAGTCCTGACCCTGGGAGACCTTCCTAGATACGGTTGGCCGCTTCTTGGGACGCGGGCTGGCCCCCTGCGTAGCAATGAGCGTGCGTTTTTGTGAGTATGAAAGCCCGAGCCTCATGCTGTGTGAGGGAGGCAGAAGCTCATCCCAGGCAGGTGAAGGTTGCCTGCGCGGGGACGCCCGCTAAGGTTGGGCCTGCCACCTGGCACTGCCATGACGATTGTCGGAGCTGGTTTGCCGATGGTCTTCCCGGGGTCCTTGGGGTTGGTAAGATAAGGAACCATGAGAAGCATGCTTTGCTATCTGTATAGTTTTCTGTATTAATAAGCTAGCTGTGAGTTTTCTGCTTGTCTCTGCTTTTCTGTCAGCTGGAATTCTTGAACTGTGGAAGGTAGGTGTTGGGGTTTTATATTGACAGTGTAGTTCTCTCCTCTTGATGAGCTGTGTGAATGGACAGGAGAGCTCTGAGAATAAGCTTGTAGTTAATGAGTCGGGGCCAGGGAGTCTGCTTGGGAGTGGGCGTGATAGTCTATGTCGAGTGAGTGTGTGAGCCAGAGGGTGTGAGGGTCTGTGTTGAGATTGTCTGAATATGAGTCTGTGTATGCCTGTCAAACCTGCGGGTCGGCGTGATCTTGGGCTGAGACTTAGAGGCAGAATAAGCTTTTGCTTGGCGTTGCTGTGAAGAAGGCCCGGTTGTTCTCGCAGATGGCTTGGTGGTTAGCCCCGTGTGAGAAGCTGATGGAGGAGGGTTGAGCTGAGTGAGGGTACCAAGTGAGTCACTTTGTGGTGTCAGCAGCCAGTTCCAGTTGATTCTCCTGGGGGTGCTTATCTTATGCCTGGCTGTGTGTTTTTAAATCGGTAGGTGCGGAGCGAGGAGCGAAGGGGAGCTGGGTGCTCCAGAGCTGTCCTGCACTCGGTGAGTTCCGCTTAGCAGACTGCAGCAGCGAGTGCGTGAGTGTCTTGAAATTTTTGTGAAATGAAAACCAGCTCTTCCTGTTGTGTTCTGCAGGCGGTGCGCGGGCTCAAAGCAGAGGAGGGAAGCGTAGCAAAGGCCAGCGGAGGAGTAGCAGAGCGAAGGGAGAGGGAGCGGGGGCTTCCGGAGGGGAGGGTGTGACTTTGAACCCTCTCTCAGGGTTTGTCTGTTTGCCTTTGTGTTTCACGTGCCACAGGTAACTCGGGAGAAGTGAAGGGGCCAAGTGGGGAGGGCTGTGAGGAGGTAAGGGGTTTGTGTGCGTGTGCGGTAGCTTAGAATTGAGAAGAAGGTGTTCAGTGCTTTTAGTATTTGTGTTTGGTACTGCAGGTCTTGCCCTGGACCTCTGGAGTCGGCTGAGAGCTTGTGGTGAGTCAGGGAGGTAAGGAGAAGGATTGCGGGCTCGGTGACTTTTGCAAGAACCGTGGCCATTGGATTTTTTTTGCTCTTGTAGGGCATGGAGAGCAGGAGACGCTTGGAATCAGACTGTGGAATGGCTTTGGGACAGGCGAGGCCAGTGTTGAGGAGCTTTGGAGGAGCCCGAGGGTTGGTAAGGAACAGGCCGGGCGGGATGTCTGGGGGGGGGGGGGGGTGGAGATGAGGGCCACCACAAGCTGTTCCCTGTTTTTGGTTTGTTTCTGGCAGATGACGAAGAGGAACTTGTCAAGGTCTGCAGCATGGCTGGCGTCTGCCGTGGGAGTTGTGAGCAGTGAGGTTGCCTCGAGACGCGTGGGACTATGCACGCTAAGTAGAGGGACTCTTTTGCGAGGCGAGGGGCTGGGGCACAGTGTCAGAATGGCAGGAAGGGCTTTGAGACGTAGCCTTCCCGTGTACTATGCGAAGCAGAATGTCTGAGACGACGCTTGGGAGGTGCCTGGGAGGGGAATGGTCAGTTTCAGCGTAGGTAGTGCCTGGGAGTTAAATGCCCGGATGAGAAGGTGCCGTTAGTGGGGCTTGAGTCTGGGGTGTCGTGTCAGGGGCAGTAGGTAACGGTCCTTGGTGAAGCAGGCAAGGGTGGGAAAGTAGTGTTTGTTGCCTTTGGCTCCTCGCAGAGAGTTGCGCTGTGGCTGCTTCAGGCGAAGTCCAGCTTTGGTTCCTAGCCAGAGAGTTGTGCTTTAGAAGTGCCTGGAGAAGTCCTGACCCTGGGAGACCTTCCTAGATACGGTTGGCCGCTTCTTGGGACGCGGGCTGGCCCCCTGCGTAGCAATGAGCGTGCGTTTTTGTGAGTATGAAAGCCCGAGCCTCATGCTGTGTGAGGGAGGCAGAAGCTCATCCCAGGCAGGTGAAGGTTGCCTGCGCGGGGACGCCCGCTAAGGTTGGGCCTGCCACCTGGCACTGCCATGACGATTGTCGGAGCTGGTTTGCCGATGGTCTTCCCGGGGTCCTTGGGGTTGGTAAGATAAGGAACCATGAGAAGCATGCTTTGCTATCTGTATAGTTTTCTGTATTAATAAGCTAGCTGTGAGTTTTCTGCTTGTCTCTGCTTTTCTGTCAGCTGGAATTCTTGAACTGTGGAAGGTAGGTGTTGGGGTTTTATATTGACAGTGTAGTTCTCTCCTCTTGATGAGCTGTGTGAATGGACAGGAGAGCTCTGAGAATAAGCTTGTAGTTAATGAGTCGGGGCCAGGGAGTCTGCTTGGGAGTGGGCGTGATAGTCTATGTCGAGTGAGTGTGTGAGCCAGAGGGTGTGAGGGTCTGTGTTGAGATTGTCTGAATATGAGTCTGTGTATGCCTGTCAAACCTGCGGGTCGGCGTGATCTTGGGCTGAGACTTAGAGGCAGAATAAGCTTTTGCTTGGCGTTGCTGTGAAGAAGGCCCGGTTGTTCTCGCAGATGGCTTGGTGGTTAGCCCCGTGTGAGAGGCTGATGGAGGAGGGTTGAGCTGAGTGAGGGTACCAAGTGAGTCACTTTGTGGTGTCAGCAGCCAGTTCCAGTTGATTCTCCTGGGGGTGCTTATCTTATGCCTGGCTGTGTGTTTTTAAATCGGTAGGTGCGGAGCGAGGAGCGAAGGGGAGCTGGGTGCTCCAGAGCTGTCCTGCACTCGGTGAGTTCCGCTTAGCAGACTGCAGCAGCGAGTGCGTGAGTGTCTTGAAATTTTTGTGAAATGAAAACCAGCTCTTCCTGTTGTGTTCTGCAGGCGGTGCGCGGGCTCAAAGCAGAGGAGGGAAGCGTAGCAAAGGCCAGCGGAGGAGTAGCAGAGCGAAGGGAGAGGGAGCGGGGGCTTCCGGAGGGGAGGGTGTGACTTTGAACCCTCTCTCAGGGTTTGTCTGTTTGCCTTTGTGTTTCACGTGCCACAGGTAACTCGGGAGAGGTGAAGGGGCCAAGTGGGGAGGGCTGTGAGGAGGTAAGGGGTTTGTGTGCGTGTGCGGTAGCTTAGAATTGAGAAGAAGGTGTTCAGTGCTTTTAGTATTTGTGTTTGGTACTGCAGGTCTTGCCCTGGACCTCTGGAGTCGGCTGAGAGCTTGTGGTGAGTCAGGGAGGTAAGGAGAAGGATTGCGGGCTCGGTGACTTTTGCAAGAACCGTGGCCATTGGATTTTTTTTGCTCTTGTAGGGCATGGAGAGCAGGAGACGCTTGGAATCAGACTGTGGAATGGCTTTGGGACAGGCGAGGCCAGTGTTGAGGAGCTTTGGAGGAGCCCGAGGGTTGGTAAGGAACAGGCCGGGCGGGATGTCTGGGGGGGGGGGTGGAGATGAGGGCCACCACAAGCTGTTCCCTGTTTTTGGTTTGTTTCTGGCAGATGACGAAGAGGAACTTGTCAAGGTCTGCAGCATGGCTGGCGTCTGCCGTGGGAGTTGTGAGCAGTGAGGTTGCCTCGAGACGCGTGGGACTATGCACGCTAAGTAGAGGGACTCTTTTGCGAGGCGAGGGGCTGGGGCACAGTGTCAGAATGGCAGGAAGGGCTTTGAGACGTAGCCTTCCCGTGTACTATGCGAAGCAGAATGTCTGAGACGACGCTTGGGAGGTGCCTGGGAGGGGAATGGTCAGTTTCAGCGTAGGTAGTGCCTGGGAGTTAAATGCCCGGATGAGAAGGTGCCGTTAGTGGGGCTTGAGTCTGGGGTGTCGTGTCAGGGGCAGTAGGTAACGGTCCTTGGTGAAGCAGGCAAGGGTGGGAAAGTAGTGTTTGTTGCCTTTGGCTCCTCGCAGAGAGTTGCGCTGTGGCTGCTTCAGGCGAAGTCCAGCTTTGGTTCCTAGCCAGAGAGTTGTGCTTTAGAAGTGCCTGGAGAAGTCCTGACCCTGGGAGACCTTCCTAGATACGGTTGGCCGCTTCTTGGGACGCGGGCTGGCCCCCTGCGTAGCAATGAGCGTGCGTTTTTGTGAGTATGAAAGCCCGAGCCTCATGCTGTGTGAGGGAGGCAGAAGCTCATCCCAGGCAGGTGAAGGTTGCCTGCGCGGGGACGCCCGCTAAGGTTGGGCCTGCCACCTGGCACTGCCATGACGATTGTCGGAGCTGGTTTGCCGATGGTCTTCCCGGGGTCCTTGGGGTTGGTAAGATAAGGAACCATGAGAAGCATGCTTTGCTATCTGTATAGTTTTCTGTATTAATAAGCTAGCTGTGAGTTTTCTGCTTGTCTCTGCTTTTCTGTCAGCTGGAATTCTTGAACTGTGGAAGGTAGGTGTTGGGGTTTTATATTGACAGTGTAGTTCTCTCCTCTTGATGAGCTGTGTGAATGGACAGGAGAGCTCTGAGAATAAGCTTGTAGTTAATGAGTCGGGGCCAGGGAGTCTGCTTGGGAGTGGGCGTGATAGTCTATGTCGAGTGAGTGTGTGAGCCAGAGGGTGTGAGGGTCTGTGTTGAGATTGTCTGAATATGAGTCTGTGTATGCCTGTCAAACCTGCGGGTCGGCGTGATCTTGGGCTGAGACTTAGAGGCAGAATAAGCTTTTGCTTGGCGTTGCTGTGAAGAAGGCCCGGTTGTTCTCGCAGATGGCTTGGTGGTTAGCCCCGTGTGAGAGGCTGATGGAGGAGGGTTGAGCTGAGTGAGGGTACCAAGTGAGTCACTTTGTGGTGTCAGCAGCCAGTTCCAGTTGATTCTCCTGGGGGTGCTTATCTTATGCCTGGCTGTGTGTTTTTAAATCGGTAGGTGCGGAGCGAGGAGCGAAGGGGAGCTGGGTGCTCCAGAGCTGTCCTGCACTCGGTGAGTTCCGCTTAGCAGACTGCAGCAGCGAGTGCGTGAGTGTCTTGAAATTTTTGTGAAATGAAAACCAGCTCTTCCTGTTGTGTTCTGCAGGCGGTGCGCGGGCTCAAAGCAGAGGAGGGAAGCGTAGCAAAGGCCAGCGGAGGAGTAGCAGAGCGAAGGGAGAGGGAGCGGGGGCTTCCGGAGGGGAGGGTGTGACTTTGAACCCTCTCTCAGGGTTTGTCTGTTTGCCTTTGTGTTTCACGTGCCACAGGTAACTCGGGAGAGGTGAAGGGGCCAAGTGGGGAGGGCTGTGAGGAGGTAAGGGGTTTGTGTGCGTGTGCGGTAGCTTAGAATTGAGAAGAAGGTGTTCAGTGCTTTTAGTATTTGTGTTTGGTACTGCAGGTCTTGCCCTGGACCTCTGGAGTCGGCTGAGAGCTTGTGGTGAGTCAGGGAGGTAAGGAGAAGGATTGCGGGCTCGGTGACTTTTGCAAGAACCGTGGCCATTGGATTTTTTTTGCTCTTGTAGGGCATGGAGAGCAGGAGACGCTTGGAATCAGACTGTGGAATGGCTTTGGGACAGGCGAGGCCAGTGTTGAGGAGCTTTGGAGGAGCCCGAGGGTTGGTAAGGAACAGGCCGGGCGGGATGTCTGGGGGGGGGGGTGGAGATGAGGGCCACCACAAGCTGTTCCCTGTTTTTGGTTTGTTTCTGGCAGATGACGAAGAGGAACTTGTCAAGGTCTGCAGCATGGCTGGCGTCTGCCGTGGGAGTTGTGAGCAGTGAGGTTGCCTCGAGACGCGTGGGACTATGCACGCTAAGTAGAGGGACTCTTTTGCGAGGCGAGGGGCTGGGGCACAGTGTCAGAATGGCAGGAAGGGCTTTGAGACGTAGCCTTCCCGTGTACTATGCGAAGCAGAATGTCTGAGACGACGCTTGGGAGGTGCCTGGGAGGGGAATGGTCAGTTTCAGCGTAGGTAGTGCCTGGGAGTTAAATGCCCGGATGAGAAGGTGCCGTTAGTGGGGCTTGAGTCTGGGGTGTCGTGTCAGGGGCAGTAGGTAACGGTCCTTGGTGAAGCAGGCAAGGGTGGGAAAGTAGTGTTTGTTGCCTTTGGCTCCTCGCAGAGAGTTGCGCTGTGGCTGCTTCAGGCGAAGTCCAGCTTTGGTTCCTAGCCAGAGAGTTGTGCTTTAGAAGTGCCTGGAGAAGTCCTGACCCTGGGAGACCTTCCTAGATACGGTTGGCCGCTTCTTGGGACGCGGGCTGGCCCCCTGCGTAGCAATGAGCGTGCGTTTTTGTGAGTATGAAAGCCCGAGCCTCATGCTGTGTGAGGGAGGCAGAAGCTCATCCCAGGCAGGTGAAGGTTGCCTGCGCGGGGACGCCCGCTAAGGTTGGGCCTGCCACCTGGCACTGCCATGACGATTGTCGGAGCTGGTTTGCCGATGGTCTTCCCGGGGTCCTTGGGGTTGGTAAGATAAGGAACCATGAGAAGCATGCTTTGCTATCTGTATAGTTTTCTGTATTAATAAGCTAGCTGTGAGTTTTCTGCTTGTCTCTGCTTTTCTGTCAGCTGGAATTCTTGAACTGTGGAAGGTAGGTGTTGGGGTTTTATATTGACAGTGTAGTTCTCTCCTCTTGATGAGCTGTGTGAATGGACAGGAGAGCTCTGAGAATAAGCTTGTAGTTAATGAGTCGGGGCCAGGGAGTCTGCTTGGGAGTGGGCGTGATAGTCTATGTCGAGTGAGTGTGTGAGCCAGAGGGTGTGAGGGTCTGTGTTGAGATTGTCTGAATATGAGTCTGTGTATGCCTGTCAAACCTGCGGGTCGGCGTGATCTTGGGCTGAGACTTAGAGGCAGAATAAGCTTTTGCTTGGCGTTGCTGTGAAGAAGGCCCGGTTGTTCTCGCAGATGGCTTGGTGGTTAGCCCCGTGTGAGAGGCTGATGGAGGAGGGTTGAGCTGAGTGAGGGTACCAAGTGAGTCACTTTGTGGTGTCAGCAGCCAGTTCCAGTTGATTCTCCTGGGGGTGCTTATCTTATGCCTGGCTGTGTGTTTTTAAATCGGTAGGTGCGGAGCGAGGAGCGAAGGGGAGCTGGGTGCTCCAGAGCTGTCCTGCACTCGGTGAGTTCCGCTTAGCAGACTGCAGCAGCGAGTGCGTGAGTGTCTTGAAATTTTTGTGAAATGAAAACCAGCTCTTCCTGTTGTGTTCTGCAGGCGGTGCGCGGGCTCAAAGCAGAGGAGGGAAGCGTAGCAAAGGCCAGCGGAGGAGTAGCAGAGCGAAGGGAGAGGGAGCGGGGGCTTCCGGAGGGGAGGGTGTGACTTTGAACCCTCTCTCAGGGTTTGTCTGTTTGCCTTTGTGTTTCACGTGCCACAGGTAACTCGGGAGAGGTGAAGGGGCCAAGTGGGGAGGGCTGTGAGGAGGTAAGGGGTTTGTGTGCGTGTGCGGTAGCTTAGAATTGAGAAGAAGGTGTTCAGTGCTTTTAGTATTTGTGTTTGGTACTGCAGGTCTTGCCCTGGACCTCTGGAGTCGGCTGAGAGCTTGTGGTGAGTCAGGGAGGTAAGGAGAAGGATTGCGGGCTCGGTGACTTTTGCAAGAACCGTGGCCATTGGATTTTTTTTGCTCTTGTAGGGCATGGAGAGCAGGAGACGCTTGGAATCAGACTGTGGAATGGCTTTGGGACAGGCGAGGCCAGTGTTGAGGAGCTTTGGAGGAGCCCGAGGGTTGGTAAGGAACAGGCCGGGCGGGATGTCTGGGGGGGGGGGGGGTGGAGATGAGGGCCACCACAAGCTGTTCCCTGTTTTTGGTTTGTTTCTGGCAGATGACGAAGAGGAACTTGTCAAGGTCTGCAGCATGGCTGGCGTCTGCCGTGGGAGTTGTGAGCAGTGAGGTTGCCTCGAGACGCGTGGGACTATGCACGCTAAGTAGAGGGACTCTTTTGCGAGGCGAGGGGCTGGGGCACAGTGTCAGAATGGCAGGAAGGGCTTTGAGACGTAGCCTTCCCGTGTACTATGCGAAGCAGAATGTCTGAGACGACGCTTGGGAGGTGCCTGGGAGGGGAATGGTCAGTTTCAGCGTAGGTAGTGCCTGGGAGTTAAATGCCCGGATGAGAAGGTGCCGTTAGTGGGGCTTGAGTCTGGGGTGTCGTGTCAGGGGCAGTAGGTAACGGTCCTTGGTGAAGCAGGCAAGGGTGGGAAAGTAGTGTTTGTTGCCTTTGGCTCCTCGCAGAGAGTTGCGCTGTGGCTGCTTCAGGCGAAGTCCAGCTTTGGTTCCTAGCCAGAGAGTTGTGCTTTAGAAGTGCCTGGAGAAGTCCTGACCCTGGGAGACCTTCCTAGATACGGTTGGCCGCTTCTTGGGACGCGGGCTGGCCCCCTGCGTAGCAATGAGCGTGCGTTTTTGTGAGTATGAAAGCCCGAGCCTCATGCTGTGTGAGGGAGGCAGAAGCTCATCCCAGGCAGGTGAAGGTTGCCTGCGCGGGGACGCCCGCTAAGGTTGGGCCTGCCACCTGGCACTGCCATGACGATTGTCGGAGCTGGTTTGCCGATGGTCTTCCCGGGGTCCTTGGGGTTGGTAAGATAAGGAACCATGAGAAGCATGCTTTGCTATCTGTATAGTTTTCTGTATTAATAAGCTAGCTGTGAGTTTTCTGCTTGTCTCTGCTTTTCTGTCAGCTGGAATTCTTGAACTGTGGAAGGTAGGTGTTGGGGTTTTATATTGACAGTGTAGTTCTCTCCTCTTGATGAGCTGTGTGAATGGACAGGAGAGCTCTGAGAATAAGCTTGTAGTTAATGAGTCGGGGCCAGGGAGTCTGCTTGGGAGTGGGCGTGATAGTCTATGTCGAGTGAGTGTGTGAGCCAGAGGGTGTGAGGGTCTGTGTTGAGATTGTCTGAATATGAGTCTGTGTATGCCTGTCAAACCTGCGGGTCGGCGTGATCTTGGGCTGAGACTTAGAGGCAGAATAAGCTTTTGCTTGGCGTTGCTGTGAAGAAGGCCCGGTTGTTCTCGCAGATGGCTTGGTGGTTAGCCCCGTGTGAGAAGCTGATGGAGGAGGGTTGAGCTGAGTGAGGGTACCAAGTGAGTCACTTTGTGGTGTCAGCAGCCAGTTCCAGTTGATTCTCCTGGGGGTGCTTATCTTATGCCTGGCTGTGTGTTTTTAAATCGGTAGGTGCGGAGCGAGGAGCGAAGGGGAGCTGGGTGCTCCAGAGCTGTCCTGCACTCGGTGAGTTCCGCTTAGCAGACTGCAGCAGCGAGTGCGTGAGTGTCTTGAAATTTTTGTGAAATGAAAACCAGCTCTTCCTGTTGTGTTCTGCAGGCGGTGCGCGGGCTCAAAGCAGAGGAGGGAAGCGTAGCAAAGGCCAGCGGAGGAGTAGCAGAGCGAAGGGAGAGGGAGCGGGGGCTTCCGGAGGGGAGGGTGTGACTTTGAACCCTCTCTCAGGGTTTGTCTGTTTGCCTTTGTGTTTCACGTGCCACAGGTAACTCGGGAGAGGTGAAGGGGCCAAGTGGGGAGGGCTGTGAGGAGGTAAGGGGTTTGTGTGCGTGTGCGGTAGCTTAGAATTGAGAAGAAGGTGTTCAGTGCTTTTAGTATTTGTGTTTGGTACTGCAGGTCTTGCCCTGGACCTCTGGAGTCGGCTGAGAGCTTGTGGTGAGTCAGGGAGGTAAGGAGAAGGATTGCGGGCTCGGTGACTTTTGCAAGAACCGTGGCCATTGGATTTTTTTTGCTCTTGTAGGGCATGGAGAGCAGGAGACGCTTGGAATCAGACTGTGGAATGGCTTTGGGACAGGCGAGGCCAGTGTTGAGGAGCTTTGGAGGAGCCCGAGGGTTGGTAAGGAACAGGCCGGGCGGGATGTCTGGGGGGGGGGGGGGGTGGAGATGAGGGCCACCACAAGCTGTTCCCTGTTTTTGGTTTGTTTCTGGCAGATGACGAAGAGGAACTTGTCAAGGTCTGCAGCATGGCTGGCGTCTGCCGTGGGAGTTGTGAGCAGTGAGGTTGCCTCGAGACGCGTGGGACTATGCACGCTAAGTAGAGGGACTCTTTTGCGAGGCGAGGGGCTGGGGCACAGTGTCAGAATGGCAGGAAGGGCTTTGAGACGTAGCCTTCCCGTGTACTATGCGAAGCAGAATGTCTGAGACGACGCTTGGGAGGTGCCTGGGAGGGGAATGGTCAGTTTCAGCGTAGGTAGTGCCTGGGAGTTAAATGCCCGGATGAGAAGGTGCCGTTAGTGGGGCTTGAGTCTGGGGTGTCGTGTCAGGGGCAGTAGGTAACGGTCCTTGGTGAAGCAGGCAAGGGTGGGAAAGTAGTGTTTGTTGCCTTTGGCTCCTCGCAGAGAGTTGCGCTGTGGCTGCTTCAGGCGAAGTCCAGCTTTGGTTCCTAGCCAGAGAGTTGTGCTTTAGAAGTGCCTGGAGAAGTCCTGACCCTGGGAGACCTTCCTAGATACGGTTGGCCGCTTCTTGGGACGCGGGCTGGCCCCCTGCGTAGCAATGAGCGTGCGTTTTTGTGAGTATGAAAGCCCGAGCCTCATGCTGTGTGAGGGAGGCAGAAGCTCATCCCAGGCAGGTGAAGGTTGCCTGCGCGGGGACGCCCGCTAAGGTTGGGCCTGCCACCTGGCACTGCCATGACGATTGTCGGAGCTGGTTTGCCGATGGTCTTCCCGGGGTCCTTGGGGTTGGTAAGGAACAGGCCGGGCGGGATGTCTGGTGGTGTGGAGATGAGGGCCACCACGGGCTGTTTCCTGTTGCCAATCAGCACAGTGAGTACAGCACGAACATTTGGCCTCTGCTCCCACAGCAGAAGAGCCACGAGGGAAAGCTGGTGCTGGGATTCTTCAGCACACAGGCTGCTTTACAACGGTGTCACCATCATTCCTGACACTGATCACTTTCATAGGTAAAAGTCCATTTGAATTGTACCTCTCCGGACCTTGCTCTAGGGGGCCAGCAGCACAGCGAGGAGAGGACGAACGTTTGCCCTCTGATTCCACAGCTGAAGAGCCAGGAGGGAAAGCTGGTGAGAGTGATCTTCAGCACACAGTCAGCTTTGCAACGGTGCCTCCATCATTGCTCTCACTGCTCACTTTCATATCTGAGAGAGCATGTGAATGTAACATCTGCAGAGCTTGCTATCTCCTACCCAGCAGCACAGTGAGTAGAGCATGAACGTTTGTTCTTTACTCCCACAGCAGAAGAGCCAGCAGGGAAAGCTGGTGATGGCAATCTTCAGCACACAGTCAGCTTTGCGACTCTTTCAACATCAATCCTGTCTCTCCTCAGTTTCATACCTAAAAGTACATTTAACTACAAATTCTTGACTACAAATTCTCGGGTGGTCTCTCTCAGCTGCCCAGCAGCACAGTGAGTACAGCACGAACGTTTGGCCTCTGCTCCCACAGCAGAAGAGCCAGGAGGGAAAGCTAGTGCAGGCCCTGTTCAGCACACAATCACCTTTGCATTGGTGCCTCCATCATTGCTTTCACTGCTCACTTCATACAGGAAAAGCATTTGAATGGAATCAGTCCAGAACCTGCTCTCTGCTGCGCAGCAACACAGTCAGCACAGAATGAACGTTTGGCATCAGCTCCCACAGCAGAAGGACCAGCAGGGAAAGCTGGTGCTGGGCCTCTTCAGCACACAGTCAGCTTTGCCACGGTGTCACAATCATTGCTTTCACTGCTCACTGTCATACATGAAAGTGCATTTGAATGCAACCTCTCTGGAGCCTGCACTCTGCTGCCCAGCAACACACTGAGTAGAGCATGAATGTTTGGCCTCTGCTCCCACAGCAGAAGAGCCACGAGGGAAAGCTGGTGCTAGGACTTCAGCTCACAGTCAGGTTTCAAGTGTGTCACCATCATTGCTGTCACCTTTCACTTTCATACCTGAAATAGCAGTTGAATACAACCTCTCTGAATCCTGCACTCTGCTGCCCAGCAGCACAGTGCGTAGAGCATGAGCGTTCGTTCTTTAATCCCACAGCAGAAGAGCCACGACGGAAAGCTGGTGCTGGAATTCTTCAGCACACAGGCAGCTTTACAACTGTGTCAACATAATTCCTGACACTGCTCACTTTCATAGGTAAAAGTCCATTTTAGTTGTACCTCTCCGGACGTTGCTCTAGGGGGCCCAGCAGCACAGCGAGGAGAGCATGAACGTTTGCCCTCTGCTTCCCCAGCTGAAGAGCCAGGAGGTAAAGCTGGTGCGAGTGATCTTCAGTACACAGTCAGCTTTGCATCGGTGCCTCCATCATTGCTCTCACTACTCACTTTGATATCTGAGAGTGCATTTGAATGCAACATCTGCGGAGCTTGCTCTCGCCTACCCAGCAGCACAGTGAGTAGAGCATGAACGTTTGATCTTTACTCCAACAGTAGAAGAGCCAGCAGGGAAAGCTGGTGCTGGGCCTCTTCAGCACACAGTCAGCTTTGTGACTCTTTCAACATCAATCCTGTCTCTCCTCGGTTTCATACCTAAAAGTCCATTTGATTCAAATTCTCAGGTGGTCTCTCTCAGCTGCCCAGGAGCTCAGGGAGTACAGCACGAACGTTTGGCCTCTGCTCCCACAGCAGAAGAGCCAGGATTGAAAGCTGGTGTTGGACCTGTTCAGCACACAATCACCATTACATTGGTGCCTCCATCGTTGCTTTCACTGCTCACTTTCATACAGGAAAAGCATTTGAATGGAATCAGTCCAGAGCCTGCTCTCTGCTGCGCAGCAACACAGTCAGCACAGAATGAACAGTGGCATCTGCTCACACGAGAGAAGGATCATCAGGGAAAGCTAGTGCTGGGCCTCTTCAGCACACAAGCAGCTTTGCAACGGGGTCACCATCATTGCAGTCTCTCCTCGGTTTCATACCTAAAAGTCCATTTGAATCCAAATTCTCAGGTGGTCTCTCTCATCTGCCCAGCAACACAGTGAGTACAGCACGAACGTTTGGCCTCTGCTCCCACAGCAGAAGAGCCAGGATTGAAAGCTGGTGCTGGACCTGTTCAGCACACAATCACCTTTACATTGGTGCCTCCATCGTTGCTTTCACTGCTAACACTCATACAGGAAAAGCATTTGAATAGAATCTGTCTAGAGCCTGCTCCCTGCTGGCAAAAACACAGCGCAGAATGAACAGTGGCATCTGCTCACACGGCAGAAGGACCAGTAGGGAAAGCTAGGGCTGTGTCTCTTCAGCACACAAGCAGTTTTGCAATGGGGTCACCATCATTGCAGTCTCTCCTCGGTTTCATACCTAAAAGTCCATTTGAATCCAAATAATCTGGTGGTGTCTCTCAGCTGCCCAGCAGCACAGTGAGTACAGCACGAACGTTTGGCCTCTGCTCCCACAGCAGAAGAGCTAGGATTGAAAGCTGGTGCTGGACCTGTTCAGCACACAATCCCCTTTACATTGGTGCCTCCATCGTTGCTTTCACTGCTCACTTTCATACAGGAAAAGCATTTGAATGGAATCAGTCCAGAGCCTGCTCTCTGCTGCGCAGCAACATAGTCAGCACTGAATGAACAGTGGATTCTGCTTGCACAGCAGAAGGACCAGCAGGGTAAGCTAGTGCTGGGCTTCTTCAGCACACAAGCAGCTTTGCAACGGGGTCACCATCATTGCAGTCTCTCCTCGGTTTCATACCTAAAAGTCCATTTGATTCCAAATTCTCAGGTGGTCGCTCTCAGCTGCCCAGCAGCACAGTGAGTACAGCACGAACGTTTGGCATCTGCTCCCACAGCAGAAGAGCCAGGATTGAAAGCTGGTGCTGGACCTGTTCAGCACACAATCACCTTTACATTGGTGCCTCCATCGTTGCTTTCACTGCTAACACTCATACAGGAAAAGCATTTGAATAGAATCAGTCCAGAGCCTGCTTCTTGCTGGCAAAAACACAGCACAGAATGAACAGTGGCATCTGCTCACACGGCAGAAGGACGAGCAGGGAAAGCTAGTGCTGTGTCTCTTCAGCACACAAGCAGGTTGGCAACCGGGTCACCATCATTGCCGTCTCTCCTCGGTTTCATACCTAAAAGTCCATTTGAATCCAAATTCTCAGGTGGTGTCGCTCAGGTGCCCAGCAGCACAGTGAGTACAGCACGAACGTTTGGCCTCTGCTCCCACAGCAGAAGAGCCAGGATTGAAAGCTGGTGCTGGACCTGTTCAGCACACAATCCCCTTTACATTGGTGCCTCCATCGTTGCTTTCACTGCTCACTTTCATACAGGAAAAGCATTTGAATGGAATCAGTCCAGAGGCTGCTCTCTGCTGCGCAGCAACACAGTCAGCACAGAATGAACAGTGGCATCTGCTCACACGGCAGAAGGACCAGCAGGGAAAGCTAGTGCTGGGCCTCTTCAGCAAAGAAGCAGATTTGCAACGGTGTCACCATCATTGCAGTCTCTCCTCGGTTTCATACCTAAAAGTCCATTGGAATCCAAATTCTCAGGTGGTGTCTCTCAGCTGCCCAGCAGCACAGTGAGTACAGCACGAATGTTTGGCCTCTGCTCCCACAGCAGAAGAGCCAGGATTGAAAGCTGGTGCTGGACCTGTTCAGCACACAATCCCCTTTACATTGGTGCTTTCATCGTTGCTTTCACTGCTCACTTTCATACAGGAAAAGCATTTGAATGAAATCAGTCCAGAGCCTGCTCTCTGCTGCGCAGCAACACAGTCAGCACATAATGAACAGTGGATTCTGCTCGCACAGCAGAAGGACCAGCAGGGAAAGCTAGTGCTCTGCTTCTTCAGCACACACGCAGCTTTGCAACGGGGTCACCATCATTGCAGTCTCTCCTCGGTTTCATACCTAAAAGTCCATTTGATTCAAATTCTCAGGTGGTCTCTCTCAGCTGCCCAGCAGCACAGTGAGTACAGCACGAACTTTTGGCCCCTGCTCCCACAGCAGAAGAGCCAGGATTGAAAGCTGGTGCTGCACCTGTTCAGCACACAACCACGTTTACATTGGTACCTCCATCGTTGCTTTCACTGCTCACTTTCATACAGGAAAAGCATTTGAATGGAATCAGTCCAGAGGCTGCTCTCTGCTGCGCAGCAACACAGTCAGCACAGAATGAACAGTGGCATTTGCTCACACGGCAGAAGGATCATCAGGGAAAGCTAGTGCTGGGCCTCTTCAGCACACAAGCAGCTTTGCAACGGTGTCACCATCATTGCAGTCTCTCCTCGGTTTCATACCTAAAGGTCCATTTGAATGCACCCTCTTCGGAGCTTGCTCTCGGCTGCCCAGCAGCACAGTGAGTAGAGCACGAACGGTTGCCGTCTGCTCCCACAGTCGAAGAGCCAGGAGGGAAAGCATGTGCTGGGCATCTTCAGCACACAGTTAGCTTTGCAGCAGTGCCTCCATCATTGCTGTCGCTCCTCACTTTCATACCGAGAAGTTCATTTGAATCCAAATTCTCTGCTCGTTTCTCTTGGCTGCCCAGCAGCACAGTCAGTAGAGCACGAACGTCTGGCCTCTGCTATCAGAGCCGAAGAGCCAGGAGGGAAAGCATGTGCTGGGCATCTTCAGCACACAGTCAGCTTTGCAACGGTGTCACCATCATTGCTGTTGCTCCTCGCTTTCATACCGAAAGGTCCATTTGAAAGCGCCCTCTTCGGAGCTTGCTCTCGGCTGCCCAGCAGCACAGTGAGTAGAGCACGAACGGTTGCCGTCTGCTCCCACAGTCGAAGAGCCAGGAGGGAAAGCATGTGCTGGGCATCTTCAGCACACAGTCAGCTTTGCAACGGTGTCACCATCATTGCTGTCGCTCCTCAGTGTCATACCTAAAGGTCCATTTGAATGCACCCTCTTTGGAGCTTGCTCTCGGCTGCCCAGCTGCACAGTGAGTAGAGCACGAACAGTTGCCGTCTGCTCCCACAATCGAAGAGCCAGGAGGGAAAGCTGGTGCTCTGAATCTTCTGCACACAGTCAGCTTTGCAACAGTGCCTCCATCATTGCTGTCGCTCCTCACTTTCATACCGAGAAGTTCATTTGAATCCAACTTCTCTGCTCGTTGCTCTTGGCTGCCCAGCAGCACAGTCAGTAGAGCACGAACGTCTGGCCTCTGCTCTCAGAGCCGAAGAGCCAGGAGGGAAAGCATGTGCTGGGCATCTTCAGCACACAGTCAGCTTTGCAACGGTGTCACCATCATTGCTGTCGCTCCTCGCTTTCATACCTAAAGGTCCATTTGAATGCACCCTCTTCGGAGCTTGCTCTCGGCTGCCCAGCAGCACAGTGAGTAGAGCACGAACGGTTGCTGTCTGCTCCCACAGTCGAAGAGCCAGGAGGGAAAGCATGTGCTGGGCATCTTCAGCACACAGTTAGCTTTGCAACGGTGTCACCATCATTGCTGTCGCTCCTCGCTTTCATACCTAAAAGTCCACTCGAATGCAACCTCTACGGAGCTTGCTCTGAGCTGCCAAGTACCACAGCGATTAGAGCACGAACGTCTGGCCTCTGCTCCCAGAGCCGAAGAGCCAGGAGGGAAAGCATGTGCTGGGCATCTTCAGCACACAGTCAGCTTTGCAACGGTGTCACCATCATTGCTGTCGCTCCTCGCTTTCATACTTAAAAGTCCATTTGAGTGCAACCTCTCCGAAGCTTGTTCTCGGCTGCCCAGGGGCAGAACGATTAGTGCACGAACGTCTGGCTTCTGCTCCCAGATCCGAAGAGCCAGGAGGGAAAGCATGTGCTGGGCATCTTCAGCACACAGTCAGCTTTGCAACGGTGTCACCATCATTGCTGTCGCTCCTCGCTTTCATACCTAAAGGTACATTTGAATGCACCCTCTTCGGAGCTTGCTCTCGGCTGCCCAGCTGCACAGTGAGTAGAGCACGAACAGTTGCCGTCTGCTCCCACAATCGAAGAGCCAGGAGGGAAAGCTGGTGAAAGCTTAGTTTTAGGGTTAGGGTTAGGGGTTAGGGGTTAGGGTTAGGGTTAGGGTTATGGTTAGGTTTAGGGATAGGGTTAGGTTTAGTGGTAGGGTTAGGGTTAGGATTAGTGTTAGGGTTAGGTTTAGGGTTAGGGTTACGTTTAGGGTTAGGGTTAGGGTTGGGTTAGGGTTAGGGTTAGGGTTAGGGTTGCCGTCTGCTCCCACAGTCGAAGAGCCAGGAGGGAAAGCATGTGCGGGGCATCTTCAGCACACAGTCAGCTTTGCAACGGTGTCACCATCATTGCTGTCGCTCCTCGCTTTCATACCGAAAGGTCCATTTGAAAGCGCCCTCTTCGGAGCTTGCTCTCGGCTGCCCAGCAGCACAGTGAGTAGAGCACGAACAGTTGCCGTCTGCTCCCACAATCGAAGAGCCAGGAGGGAAAGCTGGTGCTCTGAATCTTCTGCACACAGTCAGCTTTGCAACAGTGCCTCCATCATTGCTGTCGCTCCTCACTTTCATACCGAGAAGTTCATTTGAATCCAACTTCTCTGCTTGTTGCTCTTGGCTGCCCAGCAGCACAGTCAGTAGAGCACGAACGTCTGGCCTCTGCTCTCAGAGCCGAAGAGCCAGGAGGGAAAGCATGTGCTGGGCATCTTCAGCACACAGTCAGCTTTGCAACGGTGTCACCATCATTGCTGTCGCTCCTCGCTTTCATACCGAAAGGTCCATTTGAACGCGCCCTCTTCGGAGCTTGCTCTCGGCTGCCCAGCAGCACAGTGAGTAGAGCACGAACGGTTGCCGTCTGCTCCCACAGTCGAAGAGCCAGGAGGGAAAGCATGTGCTGGGCATCTTCAGCACACAGTTAGCTTTGCAACGGTGTCACCATCATTGCTGTCGCTCCTCGCTTTCATACCTAAAAGTCCACTCGAATGCAACCTCTACGGAGCTTGCTGTGAGCTGCCAAGTAGCACAGCGATTAGAGCACGAACGTCTGGCCTCTGCTCCCAGAGCCGAAGAGCCAGGAGGGAAAGCATGTGCTGGGCATCTTCAGCACACAGTCAGCTTTGCAACGGTGTCACCATCATTGCTGTCGCTCCTCGCTTTCATACTTAAAAGTCCATTTGAGTGCAACCTCTCCGAAGCTTGTTCTCGGCTGCCCAGGGGCAGAACGATTAGTGCACGAACGTCTGGCTTCTGCTCCCAGATCCGAAGAGCCAGGAGGGAAAGCATGTGCTGGGCATCTTCAGCACACAGTCAGCTTTGCAACGGTGTCACCATCATTGCTGTCGCTCCTCGCTTTCATACCTAAAGGTCCATTTGAATGCACCCTCTTCGGAGCTTGCTCTCGGCTGCCCAGCTGCACAGTGAGTAGAGCACGAACAGTTGCCGTCTGCTCCCACAATCGAAGAGCCAGGAGGGAAAGCTGGTGAAAGCTTAGGGTTAGGGTTAGGGTTAGGGTTAGGGGTTAGGGTTAGGGTTAGGGTTAGGGTTAGGGGTTAGGGTTAGGGTTAGGGTTATGGTTAGGTTTAGGGTTAGGGGTAGGGTTAGGGTTAGGGTTAGGGTTAGGGTTAGGGTTAGGGTTAGGGTTAGGGTTGCCGTCTGCTCCCACAGTCGAAGAGCCAGGAGGGAAAGCATGTGCGGGGCATCTTCAGCACACAGTCAGCTTTGCAATGCTGTCACCATTATTGCTGTCACTCCTCGGTTTCATACCTAAAAGTACATTTGAATGCAACCTCTCCAAAACTGCTTCTCAGCTGCCCAGAAGCTCAGCAATTAGTGCACGAACGTCTGGCCTCTGCTCCCAGCGCCGAAGAGCCAGGAGGGAAAGCATGTGCTGGGCATCTTCAGCACACAGTCAGCTTTGCAACGGTGTCACCATCATTGCTGTCGCTCCTCAGTGTCATGCCTAAAGGTCAATTTGAATGCACCCTCTTCGGAGCTTGCTCTCGGCTGCCCAGCAGCACAGTGAGTAGAGCACGAACAGTTGCCGTCTGCTCCCACAATCGAAGAGCCAGGAGGGAAAGCTGGTGCTCTGAATCTTCTGCACACAGTCAGCTTTGCAACAGTGCCTCCATCATTGCTGTCGCTCCTCACTTTCATACCGAGAAGTTCATTTGAATCCAACTTCTCTGCTCGTTGCTCTTGGCTGCCCAGCAGCACAGTCAGTAGAGCACGAACGTCTGGCCTCTGCTCTCAGAGCCGAAGAGCCAGGAGGGAAAGCATGTGCTGGGCATCTTCAGCACACAGTCAGCTTTGCAACGGTGTCACCATCATTGCTGTCGCTCCTCGCTTTCATACCTAAAGGTCCATTTGAATGCACCCTCTTCGGAGCTTGCTCTCGGCTGCCCAGCAGCACAGTGAGTAGAGCACGAACGGTTGCCGTCTGCTCCCACAGTCGAAGAGCCAGGAGGGAAAGCATGTGCTGGGCATCTTCAGCACACAGTTAGCTTTGCAACGGTGTCACCATCATTGCTGTCGCTCCTCGCTTTCATACCTAAAAGTCCACTCGAATGCAACCTCTACGGAGCTTGCTCTGAGCTGCCAAGTAGCACAGCGATTAGAGCACGAACGTCTGGCCTCTGCTCCCAGAGCCGAAGAGCCAGGAGGGAAAGCATGTGCTGGGCATCTTCAGCACACAGTCAGCTTTGCAACGGTGTCACCATCATTGCTGTCGCTCCTCGCTTTCATACCTAAAGGTCCATTTGAATGCACCCTCTTCGGAGCTTGCTCTCGGCTGCCCAGCTGCACAGTGAGTAGAGCACGAACAGTTGCCGTCTGCTCCCACAATCGAAGAGCCAGGAGGGAAAGCTGGTGAAAGGTTAGGGTTAGGGTTAGGGTTAGGGTTAGGGTTAGGGTTAGGGGTTAGGGTTAGGGTTAGGGTTAGGGTTAGGGTTAGGGGTTAGGTTTAGGGTTAGGGTTATGGTTAGGTTTAGGGTTAGGGTT